>NC_091824.1:115362634-115532634 GCF_038994185.2 Dermacentor albipictus
GGAACCCGATACAGTGGCCAGCGCCAATGCTCAGACAGCAGAACTCGCCGCTATAGTTTCTCCGAAGTTACGCAGACGCTACGGCAAAGCGCTCGTGAAAAAGGCCAGCTGCACTGCGTGGCGTTTATTTATCTGCTGTACAAACCTGGTGCCTGTGTTCAGTTTTGTACCACGTCTCTAAGCATGAAGCAAGCAATAACTACGTAGTTACTAGCTGCCTCCATTTGAAAGCGTGTTGCAGGAATCGCGTTCATACATTTCAGTTTGTTTTTGAAACGGCGCTGCGCGTCTGTATACCTCGCTCATGCTTACCCTTTACGAACTTCGCCGGTACTTAACCATTCGTAAAATTTATTTGGAGGCGACCTTTAACAGCGAACGCATGCACAGGAAACTTCATGTCGATAACGTGGGTATCGTTAGAGCCATGGCCTGCTATGAATTGAATAAATAGCCCTAATATTTTTGGCCTCGCTATACACACTCCATATGCGGCTGCAACGATGCCACACCGAGGCCCCTCATTCTTGCAGATCATAATGTATACATGTTACGAATTTGCTTCGCGCTCCCGGCCTTTCCTTACGTTTGTCTCGTAATAATTTTTTAGTGCTTGCTCCCATGTATTTTGGTCCATCGCAATAAGATGGTGGGATGCTCTTTTGTATTACAGCGAATAGTTCAACTAAGCGTAAATACAGACAACAGAGCTTTGTACGAGGCAACTCGAATCCATCGGTCTACATGTGGCTTCTACTGGTCAGCTGTGCGTTGACAGAAGCTCCAATGATAGAGGAGCACGTGGGTCCTTTTTCACTCACTGTCCGCCTTTACATCGTTCAAAGAAGCATTCGCAAATGTACAAGTGAACAATAAGTAGCCTCTCTGTGCAGTGGAATTCACAAAGCTCGGCGTTTTCCGGTGCCCAGACCTGTGGGAACGTTATAGGCCGCACAACTTAGTATGGCACATATGTAATATTGTTCTTCCATTGCATCATCAACATTAAACGTGTTACGAATCTGGCACATTGGGAATTGTTGAGTAGACCAGAAACATGGTCGCTTTGGCACAGACAAGGAAGAACGAAAGGGAACAAGGGGAGCGCCAACTTTCGACTGCTCATTCTCTATTGTATAACATGCAATATATACACGCAGCCGAATGCGCAACATACAAACAGCTTCTATCGCGCAACACACTAATCACAGCCGGCTGTCGAAACACCTTCTTTCTGCATGCAAAAGTAAAACTGATGTGTCGCTAACACAAGCTGAGCCTTGCTCTTTAATATGAAACGCCTCGAACAAGTCACGTGCCGTGGTATCCCTGCTTCTTCTGAAAATCCGTACCTTGTCCAGTCGTGACTCACATGGATGTGAACTGCAGTGCTTCGCTGTTGTGCTCGTTCGCTCGGTTACGCCGACGCTCACCGCAAGAACGGGCGCCTAAGAGCTGCTCTCTAAATCTAAAGCAAGTGACATTGAAAGCACAATGACAACGCCGAGCACAATTGGCGATCGTCGAGAAACGTATCTGCGGGTCGAGTGCGTCGGCTCTTATACACGACTCGTCGAAAGTTCTAGCGTAATCACTTGTGCTCGTATACCTTCCAGAAAGTGCAATATTTCTCGCGCCGCGCACACAATCTGATCACACGAGGTTCAGTGGGAACATACACAACAGGTTGAAACAGGATATACAAGTACACGTGTCGATATGCCGTACTGGCGGATTTGGCCGGCGGTTATGCTGTAGATGGTGCGTTTATTTTGTTAATTAGGACACCTGAACGGCCAAGCGACAGTTTCATAATGCCTATGGTTAAATACAAGTTTTCCATGTCTCGCTACTGGTTCTACTTCTATCCGCTTCGCCTTAGTAAAGGTGACAATAATATACCAACGTTAGGACTGCATGTCAATTTAAAGGCTCCCTATTCTCCTCCGCGCAACTTTCGTAAAAGAAAAAAAAAACAAAGAAAGTGCCGGCCCCTTCGCGAAAGCCTGTGATGCTCGAGCAACACGTTCCCCAGGCATGGTTATTGGACCATCGAGAACGTAGAGCCCTTCCTTTTTTTGTTTTGTTTCTTCTTTTATTCGAATTTGTGTTTTACCGTACCGAACGAAGCGTGCCTGCTGCCGTCACTTAATTCCGTACGCTTGGCTGCGCGGATGGCAGCGGCGGTCATTATGGGCTGGGCGTCGGTGCCAAGCCTTCCACCCTAGGCCACCCTCCCCCGCCACTCCCCCGCCCCCTCCTCAAACCGGCTCTCTTCCCTCGCCACTTTCATCTCTGTTCGTCGCCCCGCATGCCCGCCATCGCCGCATCGTCATCACCAGGCGCCAGGCACGGCAGCTTCCACCTGCCCAGCGTCATGCTCGCTAACAGGTGCGCTTATCCCACCGCCGCTCCTTTATTCCTGAACACCTTTTGTCTTCTTTCCAGTTGTGAACGCTCCTCATCTTCCTTCTCCCGCCGACTTCGCGGGACAATTTCGTAGACGCGCCTGCGCATAATGCTTGCGGGGCGCACTTGCAGTCCCAGCGTTGGCTCTGGGCACGTGCCCGCGCCTCAACTTTGTGATATCGTTATTCAAACGATGCTCCGTTCTTTATTTCTCTTTGCGCTCGCCATCTCTCTCTCTCTCTCTCGCTCGCTCTCTGTCTGCAGCCGGCGTGTCATCCTCCGCTACGTCCAATGTGGCAGGTGCTCAGCGTACGGTGAATAACAAGTCTCCTGACGCCTGACGCGCAGCAGCGACCTTAACTCGGTCGGCGGCGAGAACTTATTTCGCAGGCGCCCAAACTTTCCTTGCGCACGAACAAGCACGGTTTTCACTCAAGCGAGTCTGCGCTGATGACAGCAATAACAGGGAGATAATAAAACAGCTCTGAACCAATTATTTCCCTTGTGAAAAAAGTGAAGCTATATGAAGCGGGTACCTCGTGGACATGAAGTGGTGTGTATAGTACAGCTAAAGTAACACCCGTTTCAGCGTTTGGTGATCCCGCACTTCGTAACTTCGAGTTAAATAATTCGATAGCCCGAACAGCACAAATCCTAAGAAATTATGGGAAGCTTTGACAAGAAAAAAGGCAAACTGCGAACTCTTATCCTAACTGCGGTTAAGAAATGAGAGGGGGAAAATATCAAAGCTCGGTGATGTTCTTTCCATAATAAAAGTGTTATGCACACGAGGGTAATCCAAGTGAAACTTTAATGCCTTGCATGGACATATTACCACGACACCTGAATGTCCATTGATGTCTACAAATGAATGCAATCTTTTGTTCTCATATTTTATTTCTTTATATCACCAATACAACTAGAGAACGCTAACAAAATGGACCGATTTGTGGTAGTGCTCATCAAAATTAAATTCACGCCAAAACCATGATATGCTTGTGAGGCACGCCTCAGTTGGGGACTCCGGAATAATTTTGACCATCTGGGGTCATTTAACGAGCGCCCACTGCACGGTACAACGGCCCTTTTTCACAATTCGCCCGCACTGAAATGTGGCGACCACAGCCGGCATTCGATCCCGTGTCCTCACGCTTAGCAGCCAAACGCGAAAGCCACTACGTCACCATGGCAGGTTGTATCGCTCAAGCAAACCTAACCGTGACTACGTGTGCACTTGGTTCTTTAGTCACGAAATATGCATGCATAAGTGCCTATGCGTCCCTTGCCACAACGAGTTCAATATGTACCAACCAGGAAACAAAAAAAATGACTTGTAAATACATAGCACGTCCGGCAAATACCTGGTATTCGAAGGTTGTATGCGGTTGTAAAATTCAACGTTAAGCGCTGCGTCAGACCTTCCTGGTGTGACACCGGTTCCCGGTGTCAGATCTTCGCGTTCTGCACTAAGTCCAGCCGTGATGAGCTTCCTCGGTTTACGACTTTGGCTTTGTCGCTTTTGCAGCCATGCGCACTGCGTCGTCCCTGGATACATTCTAACCCACCGTGAATACCAAGGAAGCACTATGCTGTGGCCCTGGTACTGACGGCAAGCAATCGTGCATTGCTTCGTTTTTCTTAGCTAATTGTATTTTCGGTCGTATATCGCCATCGCATTAACACCAATCGTCTACTTATTACTGCGGCCAGCACCGCAGTTGGCACCGTAATGAATACCGACGTCGCATATATCACCAAGAACCTCCACTCGCTTCTCGCCATGTTTCGTGACTCTCCACCTGCCGCGGTTGTAATTTGCATGCTGCCCCTCTGAGCACGACGTCGTTGGCTACAGGTCCCACTTCGAGAACTAGATGCATGCCACGCACTTATTTGGAAGAATGCAGCCGACGTGTAGGCTTTGAATAAGAAATATTGACAGTTAGCATACGCCAAAGAGGGTGAAGGCGGAAGCGTGCGCGCTCAAGGGACATTCATTAAATCACTTGACATTCTCGATCAAATGCGTTGTTACTTCTTTTTACTTGTTTTCTCCCACCAGAAGTCGTCAGTTCGAGGGTCTTAATTGACGCTACCTTAATTAACTCTGTCCTAAGTAACTTCGTCCTAATGAACACCATTGTATTGGGTTCCACTCGCACATAAGCTCGAGGGTTCGACTCCCACCGAAGGACTTGGTTTCAAGTGCCTCAATTAACTCTATCTTAACTAAATTTGCCACTTTGTTTTCTTTTTGGCATGATGAGCGACTTCGGAAGAAGAAGACGACGAACGCGCGAGCAGTGACACGAGAGCGTTGCGCGAGGCGATTTGTCTACGCGAGGCGAGTTCAGATGAGTTTTTTGTACCGCACGCCGCGTTTTCAAGGCCACCGTCTGATGAGGAACTCAATGCTTTCGCCCTAATAATTGGGTTCATAACTGAACCAGTATCGCTAACGAGCTTATGAGCAACAGCCGGTGCCTCGTATCTTTTTGAACCGTCGACAGTAGAGAGGCAGGGAGCTGTGTCTATTTTTTCGGTGTCGAAAACAAGCACCACTTCCGGATCGCTACAGAGCCGTACGCGAAACTGCGATCGAATAACTGCAAAACAAAGGACACCATATCGGCCACTTCGAAGGTGTGCTCGCTCTGACTCACCCTCTCGCCTTCCTGAATCGTGATCGGGTTTTAATATTGGCATCGCTGCGGACCGAGCGAACTGGGATCCCTGTCTCACCCGTGTGAACGTCATCAGTATTGATCGCTTCCCCGCGCTTGGCGACGCGAGCTAACGAAAAGTGAGAGGAAGCTAAAAAAAAACATATTAAAAATTAGACGCTTATGATTGCGTTGGCGCTTTGTTTTCATCCTAGCCTTCATGGCGCTCTTATCTTGATTACATATTACCGCAGCTCTTTCAGATCTCTTATTTCCTCCGCTTTATAATTATTAGCCACTCCGCATGAGGAATTGTTTCCGGATGGCGTGGTCTTCGGAAAAGATAAGCGGTTCTTTCGCTCTTCTTTTTTTTATTTGTGATCATTAACTTTAAATTTCTCTATCGCATGACCGTGGGCGCGAGCCGTTTATGTTTTTCTTGCATTCGCCTTCTCCCTGGTACGAGAGCATATGTTATGCCCATATGCAGGGAAGTGTGTGCGCAAGCTATAGAAGCTGTGTTGAGTATCACTCTGTATAATAATAATTGTTGCTGATGTGCTATCGGCTACCTCTTTTGTTTTTCCGTTGGCTAAACGCCAATATTTCTTGTACGCCTAGAACCGCGTTGGTGATTACACATTTATGAGGGCTATCGTCGCGACGTATATACGCTGCGGTTCCCGGTAGCAAGGCCGTCACCTTAGAGTTACTACGGCGTCTTTCTGCATGCCCTCTCGGCGTCTTTCAATGCGGATAATGCTATTGCGACCTGGCATTGCTACTGTAACGTTTTTTTTTTTTTTACTGCACGCATCTCTTCGCCACGTGGACTGAGGCATTAATTCATATTGTCGGCAAGAATTTTGTTCCAGTGTCGATCGTCGGGAGGTGGAACGCTATCCTGGCGCGGTCTGGAACGAATATGTCATATTATGCGACATTTCGCTAGCACCCAAAATCAGCCTCACTGCGTTTGGAAGAAGTTCAAAAAAAAAACGACACCATAAATTCAAGTTATGTCCAGGGTTCGATTTCCAGCCGCAGCAGCGGCATTCAGTGCAGGCCATATGGAAATACGTTCATGTACTTAGATTTAGATGCACGGGAAAGAGCCTCAGGCGGTAAACATTCCTCGCCCACTGTGCCGTTTTAGTCGTTCAACGCCAGAGTTTAATTTAATCATAATTTTAATTCAGATTATCCCTAGCAATGTCGATAAGTTTTAATCTTTGAATGGTGCCTCTCGCTTTAATTACAACAAAGCTTCCGTTCCCTTGCTTGGCTAGCGTTCATCCAGACAAGGGCGACTTCGAAGAATGGCGTCGTATTGTCACTTATCTGTCAATTATGCAGTATGGCTCGAAACGAAACATCAATATTTATTGAACTTGAAGGAGTCTATAATTACGACAATGACGAGGTATTATCTTGTGCGCAAGGCAAAACCTGCTGCCATGTTTGTTTCCATGTACGCAGCACACAGTTCACTGTGCAATGCTTCAGTGAGCAGATAAAAAAGGCACGACCGCCAAGGTTCTTTAAGTTTTGCAGGATATTTGGCACTTTCTAAACAGTAGGCTAAACCTGCAACTCTTTCTACGAAGACGATGTTGCCGTCGTCATGTCTCATCACCGTCTCAGCGTGCTAGGCTTTAAAGGTTCCTCTCGTAAACGCTGTTGTAAGTTCTGCTCCTGACCCCGAAGTCAAGGAGATTTGATGCCCGCGGTTGAGGCGACGACGTTGAGAAACGGAAGAACACTACCACCGTTAGAGGCAGCTGCAACTGGTATAGCTTAAGTTTCTGAACCGCGAAATTTGCAAGAAAATAATAACAAATGAGTAAGACAAATTGATCAGAATTTTCTCACTGAGCCCGGGATTTAAGTAAATGTTTTGGCGGTCGTACAGGGAAATGTCCTCTGCACCTTGAGGCTTCGAGTGCGTATGCATTATTTCTGATATTGTGAATAAAAATATTATGACTCGCAGTGTCCGTTCAGGAACACCCATGGTGAAAATTTGCACAAAATCTCTGCAATATCTCGAAATTTTGTGACACTAAGTTCAGCAGGTTCCAGGTTTCTTTAGTTGTCTACTCGCCGCGGCAGCTCAGTGGCTATGGCTTTATGTTGCTGAGCTTGAGGTCGCGGGTTCGACTTCCGCCCCCAGCGACCGCACTCACATGGGAGCAAAGTGAAAAAAGAAAATTAAAAACGCTCCGTACTTTGATCTAGGTGCCTGCTAAGAACCCCAGTATGTGGTATCTTATTTCTTTCTTCCCCATTATATTTCTTTTTTTTTTATTAGCGTGGCACTGCCGATACACTGCCGCATTATTAGCTGGCACCTGAACTTTAGTATAATCATTTCAGCATACACATGGCTCTACCGCTATAAAGGCAACATTACCGCGAAGCTGTATATGGCTAGGGTTCCATGCATTCTCCGTGAACAAAAACTACCATCATCAATGGCTCATACCCCCATAAGAATTCATGCTCCCGTAAGCTAGCAAAAAAAGCAATGGCTCATAGACCCGTGAGGCAGAGGCTACAAGCACTCAGCCAAGTGAAGCTAACAGGGCCTAAATTCTTTCTAATCACGCATACTACATACAGAAGAGCACGTCGAAAACTGTCATAATCAATGGCTCATACCCCGGTGAGCCATGGCTTATACCCCCGTAAGCAAACAAAATAGCAATGATTCACAGTATTGCAAGGTTCATGGCTACTCACTTTGCGTGAATTAGCTTCGATGACACTACCCATGCTGTCGTTGTCGGTGATTTCAATGCGGATGTGTCGGTAGCGAAAAGGGGGCTGTTTACGCGTTCCGTGTTGCAGACATATACCTTGCGATACTACACCGATCCGGCCCAACTGACCACCCAGCGGCGTACGGGCATCGATTTGACATTGTCAAAGAATGCTATTGCAGTTGCGAATGAAATAGTGACCACTGATCAAGACAATAAAGAAGTGTGCGTACCCTTCGTCACGATGACCACCCACCAAGAGAATAAATAAGTTCGTGCCTCTGTTGAAAAGTATGCGTTATCTCCGTGTCGTGTGCTAAACACCTTCGCTCGTTAACTACCTTCGCAGAGTGGAATGACTCCTGATTCTTTTTTTTTTGTTTACTTACTTCGCTTTATGGCAGCCTTCTGAATAAAAAAAAATACTTAAATAAACAACCGCGTGTTATCGTCGATAGCATCTGGATCAAATCCACACGTTCACGTATTTCCGTTGAGACTGAGTCACCGTGAGGCCATTGCCGATTCCGCGTTCCCTTCTCGGATTTAAAGGGAAGCTGAAACACTTTTCGAAAAAAATGAGTTCTCTGCGGCATTCTACAGTTTTGAGTCCCCTGAACACGAATATCTCGTTCAAAAATGGCGGAAACAAGTGCAAGCGGCTGTTTTTTCATGAACACGCGCACCAGCGCCTCAGGGTATCGCGCGAACGCCGCTGTTGCCCGTGATTGGTCGGAGCCGCTGTGACGTCAGTGGCGGCAGTCGCCGGTCGGCGCCGCCGTTTGAGAGCGTAGCACGCTGTTCTGTTCTGGCTGCATAGCTGAGTTGTAAGCATTATGGAACGTTCTCGCTGTCTCGGACAGCTCGTATTTTCGCCGTACATGTTCGAACCGACAGCCGATACGGAAAACGATGGCGGCAACGGCGGCAACGACGATGTTGAGTGTGCCAAAAGGGAGAGCGATGTGACACCTTCTCGCGCGCTGGAAATCTTAGCTGTTACGTATGCTTTTTTTTTTTCATGTAGCTGCACGTTCCAATGACGGGAGAAAAAATGCGCTAAAGTGTGACTGGGAACTTGCTGCTGGAAGAATGCCGAAGCACTAACTTCTCATTAGATTGTAAACACGGGTACAATTCCGCAATGTCAAGCACCTTGCCGCTGCTTGTCTGAAGTCCCGTGGTTTTCTGAGCGTTGATACACGATCGCGAACATAAGTGCCGCGTTTAAAAGCGCGCACATGCAGTGCTGCGAGGTACAGTCATGGAAGTTGCTTATCATACACATCCAGATCGAGATGGTCAGGGGGATTATATGTGCAATATTCAGAATATGGTTCGACGACTTTGCGATTGTGGCTCGATCAAGAATCGGTATGCGCGCTCCATGCTAGTGTTGACATGAAGATATTAGGCAGTTTTAGCACCGCCGTGTGGTAAACATGATAACTGCAACCGTACGTCGAATGTCACTAGGCAAGCCTATACTGAAATTTATACCTCAGGTGCAACGCTGTAGAAGCTACGCACGAAGTCCGGTTACCAAAATTTATTACTGCGCGCGTTTCCGTCTATGGTTCGCAGCGTGCCAGCGGCATTTGCTCGCGCGAGCATGCACGTGAAGCTGCCGCGACGGGCTGCAATTAAAGAATGCCGAAAAGAAAATTGATTTAAAAGAACGTGTTAGCAGCCGTATAAGTACACGGATTGTTTCTATGGGTAAATTCTTTTTTTTTCATTCAGAACTGAGCTTATATATGAAAAGTTTTCTCAAAAATCGGGTCAAGAAACACCGAACTTTTTCTAAGTGCGAACGCAGCCACTGCAAGAAGTATCTCAAGCCTCCACAGCGTTGCACCTGATGTATGAAACGGAGTATAGCACCGCTAGCAACAACGCGTTTCCGCATTTGTCGTAAGGCTACCCGGCTATCGCGAAAATGGTCCGAGCACAGCACAGTTGATTTCGTCGGCACGAACTTATCTCTCCTCACCGCACTGCGCTGCAAGCTTCTTGTGCTTCGGGAACCTGTGAAACACCACATCGTCTCGCCCGCGTGTGTTCACGCAGCCGATTGCTGCACAGAACGAGGGCATGTTGGGCGCCCTTGGCTGTAGGCACTCACGCAGCACAGAAGGAAAGAACAGTTTACGAAAATCGCAAAACAAACGTGAGCGGCGGCGGCGGCAAATCTCTCGTAGCGTCGTTCAGTAAAGCGCAGGACGGAAAGAGGCATGCCAGCGCATGCCAGCACGCCGGTCCGGCAGCTCGGTCCCCGCCAGTGACGTCACTGTCGCCGGTTCTCTCCTCTGGTAACCTCCTCACCCGGCGCTCCGGGAAGCGATGGGGGCGTGTCCGCGGGGGTGATTTAGAAAGCGATTTCCGCCCCTTATATTAACAAAACGAAGAAAAAAATTTCGGAACCGTAAATTATTAGGTCTGTTCTTCCCAATCCCAGCAATTCATGGAAATTGAAAACCGTTTCAGCTTCCCTTTAACCTAACGCGCCGGTCTCCACGTGCCTATAACTGCGCGCGTGAATTCGACGCGTCCCGGCACACCCGGGAGCCCCGTGTCTCCGGAGCCGCCGCTTTCGAATGGGAATCCATTGATTGACCGGCGAGACCTTCGTTTCGTGCGAGCGAGCGTGTGGACGCAGCCGCACCGAATCGGCCCCCGTACCCTCCTGGCACCACTTGTCTATGGACAGGCGGCACGCCAGGACGTGCGCGCGCACGGATCGAAGGCAAATATTTACCCTGCGAATCTCTCATCGTTCGCCTGTCACGAAGGAAAAAGGTGGAGTCTGTAAGACCATGACACTGAAGCTGGAAGCGAGGATGTGGAAGGGAGGGAGGAAAAAAAAAAGCCTATTTCAGTTCCCGGTGATAGCATTCGCCCTTTAGTCGCTGTGCAGTCTTCCGTTTGTTATTCTTCGTATCCTTTCCCTCTTCTGACTTCGGGAAAAGGAAGAGGCCTAAATGGGGTGTCGTCGTTAATAAAGATTAAAGAAGAAAAAGTGTGGCCCATTGTCGACGGCTAACGAAGCGGTGCTGACGTCCTTGCTCACTGTGACTGGTATACTCGCGTTCGATACGAGCCGCTTAGGCGCGAAAGACAAAAAGAGAAAGAGGGAGAGAGAGAGAGAAATAAATAAAGAAAAGAAAGCTGAGAACGAAACCTGGCTAGAGTTCCAGGAAACCAACTGTGGTGGAGGACGGTATTGGTCGCCTCGTCGATTCTTCTCGCGCCTTGGCACAAGTTCTCCAATTTCCGTCGCGCCTTTCTTTCCTCGCAGGGTATTCTTTGTTGCCGTATTATTCGTTTTCAGTTACCTCGCCGTCGGTTTAGCCAATCTCATTTCGTTTCTCTACTGACTAGTACTGTTCATCGTCTGACGGAAACAGCCCTCGATGGCACACCGCCCGTGCGAACGCACAGTTAGTTACTGTTAATGGCCGCGGGAAGAAAAGCGCAACGTGATTTAGTGATTTTGTGGGTCGTATTTTTTTTTCACAAATAGTTATAAAAGAAATCAGTGTAGGGCACAAACCTCCGTGCTTCCAAGAGAACAAACTGGTGTTCGTTTGTTGAAGATTGCAAAACCGCAGGAGGTTGCGCAGCCCAGCATTTGGAGTCCGACTGATTGTGAAAAAATGTTCACAAATCAAAAGAAGAATAATGGCTATTGGAAACCTCCCTATTTTTCATTGGTTACTGTGGCCAATCTTAAGACAAAGGCGTAGCGTTCAAGAGACTGCTTACGCAGTGATTTTAAATAATATATATATAATTGCGAGTGCGCGACTATCTGCTCTTATTGATTTTCTTTTTTTTCCTTCCTCTCTTAGTTCTTTCGCCTCCACTAGTGTGTTGTAGCAAATGAAGTTCAACCTGGCTAGCCTTCCTTCATCTCTTTGCCAAACCTATAAGTCCTAAGCACTTTTATTTTTCTTTATAGATCAAGAACTTCGATAATTATTAAAGTCTGTCGTGAATCCTCAACTCAAAAAGAGCTAGAAAAAGGAAAGACACAGCTGTCAAATGTAAAAAGAAACATGAAAATTAAATAACGTCAACTAACGTTAATGTGTTTCTAAGTAAGCTCTGAGTGACAAATTAAGGTAATGAGAGCAGTTTTCTGCTGTTTATGCAGAACTTTTTTTTCCCCAGGTGATGCTAACCTGTATGAGCTTACTGAAAACCAAACAGATTTAGCAGCGGTTGGCTATGCTAGTGAATTTGTCGCGGACATGCAAGATAGGGTGACCTCACAGTCAACAATATGCCGAATCTGCTCGACGTTCGACCCACAATATCCTTGATGTGGTTGATGATGAGACACGAAAAGCGTGCTCAGAGCACTGTTAAGGACTCATGCTTTCCCTAGAAAGTCATCTAACTCGACGTTTCGGAAACGCAGTGCCGACAAGAACACGTGTGATCAGCCCTCCGGATGCCAGCAAACATTTTATTTAGGCCTACATAAATGAAGTTGTTGCGAAAGTCCGGTGCTTCGTTCTTCAGGTGGCTCAGGGCCCCAACGTGCTTTCGCATTTTCGCCTCTCGAGCTACCGAGGAGCCCGGTGCGTGCGCAGAGCAGGCAGTACAACCATTTGGCCAAGCTCATCCAAGATGAGCTGCAGCCAGAGTTAGGCGAAAGACATTTCGCAGCTCGTGTCGCAAATAGCGAGGTGGTTGTAGGCAACACTTTTAGACCCAAGTGTCCGCTTTCCGCCTGAGCTCTTCACGCAAAGTTAGGCGACGCAGCGCAGAAATGAAAAAAAAAGAACTAGCGTGCTGCTTCCACAGGGACGTGCGCAAAATATTTGCGCTTGGAGCATGCGCTCTTCAATACCGCAAGGCTGCACGTGAAAGCAATTTCCCTGTGTGCGGCAAGCTCGCTTCAGCTATACGTGAGCGGACCACAGAAGCGGTGTAAGACGAATGTTCCTTTGAAATATGAGCGGTTAAAAACCACGAGTATTTGCGTTCATAAGAAGCTAGTTGCTGTCCCTTTTGCGGTGTTATTCACTTCTCTTATGAATTGACGGGAAAAAGTCTTTATGGCTACTGCGATGACTTTAATATATACCGTGGCTCCCTGCTAACGTTAACCAAGCTGTTCAAGGGTAAAGAAAACGTTAAGAAAGCATAGTGCAAGATACAACTATAAGACTTAGGGCGTTTGGTCGTCAGAGGTCTGAAAACCGAGCACCGTAGGTTGCAAAACCGTGTTTTCCAGCGTGCTTGCTTAATCTTTTTTTTTTATGCGAAAGCGTAGAACGCCCCATTGAGCGTGAAAGCCAGAGTCTGTCACGCGGAGCAGTGAAGTAGCACCTAAACTCCTATTGGCTGAGATGCCACGTACCAAGCCCGCCTTTACAGAGTGATGCTGAATGCTACGCCCCGTTAAGAACTGCGCCTCCACGGAGCAGAGTGGGCGAAAAAAAGAAACTGCTGAGTCGCGACGTTCAATTGCACAGTAACGCTTTCGCACACATAACTCATAAGAAGGAATTAGGTGCCCTCGGATTTTTTGTTGTTTTTGAACAGCTCGGCTAACGTCAGCTGCGACACCCGATATAGTTAGATGGTGTGAACACATGCTGGGGTAGTTTGGATGACATCAGCTGGACCCTTTCACTCTTCTGCACCCTGCCAAGCACTGGCCCTGAAGGAAGGTTGTTGTGACTGGCTTTCCCTCAATTCTTCGCGTTCAGAAAGAGAAGAATGACGTTAGCTACAGACGGGTCTAACCTAGCAACGCCACGCTGGCAACTACTTCATTGAAGGGTTTCTTTTTAACATGTGTAAGACTTAACATGCCACGCAGTTACATGGGGCGCAAGAGTTTCGTGCGTCACTAACGCTTCCACGAAGGATAGACGATGGGACTGGAAGGTCTGTATAGTGTCATATTTAAGGGTTTTACTGTGCCTTTACTCCGCAGAGTTCCCCGCACACCCACTGGGCAGTCCAGCCCGCAACATTAGGGATTTTCGATGGTTGAAAAGCACTGATAAAACGTCGAACACTCGCTTAAGAAATTGGTATGTATAAAAAACTTCAGTGGAGTGCGAACTATTTTCCTACTGAAACTCCAGCGTGCTTGAGAGAAGACTCAAGTTCTCTATAGTCGCGTACTGATTCGCGCTACGTGTCAACCCATCAAGCAGCTATCAAGGATCAAGCATCCGGGAGCTCGGAGTTCAATCCTCAACAAACTCTGGGCAGTCAACAAAGTTTTACGTCTCCGTGATTGTCACATAACGAACACATCGCTGATGTTGACGGTCCTCTCTTGCTGGACACCGTAGTTCAAGTGCACAGCGAGCGAATACGGATACGTAAGGAGGCTGCCGATCAGCTGAGTTTTTGTTTTTTGTGACAAGTTTGGTACGGCAGTGCCCACCAAAACCCGCCGAGGTTCACGGTAGTCGTTCTCGATAGTGCAGCTTCCGACGACATGTCCGGCTCTTGTTTGGACACCATATCACGTGTTTGTTTTTGCAAACTAAGTAGTCCGAAGATCATGAACCAACTTGCCTAAAAGCACGCCATTTTAGGAAGTCCACATCTTGAAGAAACGCGCGTAGTGAATTACGTGACTAAGCCATTCCAATGCTGTTGATTGAGAGCACCTGACTTCAATGCACCGCCATGCCAAATCAGTGATACGATGACCAGAACCTGCCTCTATAAAGGTGAGACCACTTGTTAGCGAAGTAGGAACGACCCCAATGCTACAGAATACTTCTAGCTATCCAAGTCGTCTGAGACGCACTTGGCTGAAGAGGAATGCATCGGTGCACATTTTGAAGTGCAGAGCGACTGCGAGTGACGTCACAACAATGACCCCCTCTTATTTGGCTGGAAAGGTTGTAAAAACCATTCCTGCTGTTGAGCGAACATAACATCAGTAAAGGTGCCGAAGCCTGGGATATGTCTAAGTATTTGTAAGCATTTCGCCACTTGCTCATCTCTACGCATTCCGGTGTCATTGTGAATGTTATGGAACTTGACCCGATCATTATTAACCCTTATCAACCCTTATCAGTCATTACCGACCTTACAGGACTCGATCCCAGCCTTATCAACAATTCTCAGCCGGTATCTATCTCCTCGCAATTGATTCCATCCTTACCAACACTTATCTATTATTATCAACCTTATCGTACATGATCCAACCTATATAAACTCTTATCGGTCCTTAGCAACCTTATTGGACTTCATGCTACCCTTATCAACCGCTATCAGTACTTACTAACATTATCAATTATTATTAGTCTGCGAGTGAGCCGTGGGGCTTACTCGAGACTTGCAAGCGCTGGATTAAGAGAATCCAGCACTTGCACTCCACTTCGCGCTGACGGAGTATGCAAATTGCTGAAAAGTACATGGAGGTTATTTATGAGAAACCGAAGCATCACAACCACTTGGCGGTCTTCGGACAATTTATAGGGAGTCGGCGCTGTGGACTGCCGCGGCGTGCTATATACTTTGATGTGACTGTGGCTGCGGCTGCGACTCCAGATGTGCCATAAGCTGTGGACCCGGCTGTTGCTTCGGCTGTGGCTTCAGCTGTGGCGGCGGCGGCTGTAGCTTTGGTAGCGTGGGCCAAGCTTCAGCATTGGTGTTGTCCAGCACGACTATGTTGCCAGAGTTAGGCTCGACTCCTCCAGGCCTAGGCGGCACAGGAGGAGGAATTGTCGGATGTGGAGCTCTCTTCACGGGATCGTCTGCGTTCTTTGAAGTGCGACGGCATCGGGAGCGTCGCTTTCTAATTGCAGCAACAGCTTACGAGACGAACAGTCTTTCGCCATCTGCTTGAAGTCCCAGCTTTCCGTCTTCATTTTGCGGCAGTCCTTTGATGTAGCATCATGGGACCCAATGCAATTGGGGCATTTGAAAACCGTGGCTACACAGGATTCTGTAGCGTGGGGCTCTGCGCAGCGCGAGCAAACTCTCGTGTTCTCGCACACAGTCCTCACGTGTCCCAGCCTCATGCGATATTGTGGCATTGGAGTTACTTTCGGATAAATGGTCTCACGGGGTGTCTAATGTTTTGACGTGTGAGAGAGGAGATTCGCCCTTCAAAATTAAGTTCACACAGCGGGATGCGCCTAGTCGAGACACATGAGTTATGGCGAAGCCGTCAACGCCTGGCTTCACTAGAATAGGCACGTCAGCGCAGGAGAAGGCAGACGTCCACGTCGTAGAGGACACAAGTAGGGATGTTACTGTCAAGAGGAATATACGAGCGGATCTCCATACCGCGAAGTTCCGCAAGTTTTCTCAAAGTGCTCAGTGCGGTCTCATGTACAACGTCAATAGCTAAGACACACTTTCGTGTGTTAGCTCTGACGTTCGTGCCTTGATTTGGCGTCGTCACTTCAAGAAGCACCGAGACACACTGTCTGTTCAGTCGCCTCAGGTGTTCGGCATAGCCAGTTCTTGTACAAATGAAATCCTACTGACTGCAATATTCCGAGTCTGTGCTATAGTCGACGAGCTTGGAGACAGGCCCTGGTGTTTCTTCGTTTCGCCTTGCGGCTCGTCTCAAGCTGAAAGTTGTGATACGTAACGTCCTCACTGCTTAGCGAGGAGACACTGGTATCATCGGGGTTGGTGCTGCTCTGAAGGCCAGTCCGCTTCTTGGGCGCAGCCAGCACTGAAGTCGCCATCCACAGCAACGGCGCGGGCACGGACACTTGCATTCGTGCCACAACTCATGGCGGCTCCCCCGAAATATAACACAGAAATGAGGCGAAAATAGCTGAGCTAGCGTCCTGGCTCGTAGTCACTTCATGATAGTGAGTGATAGCCATAGCCGCTAAGTTGGTAGCTACGAAAAGTTTAATTTGACGTGCTAAAGAATGACGCCTTTCCCAACGCACACAGTACTGCCACTCGCACAAGACTAAGTACCAGACCAGTGGAAAACTATGTCATTATAATGCTTCCCTTGATCACTCTGCAAAGTAAACTGTCTAAGTACCCCTTATATCATGGGTCCCTACTGCATACAATGTGCATGCAGTCGAGTACGTATGCTGGAGGCGGCAGACCGGAATGTTTGCCTGTTGAGTCTTTGAATCGTTGGTTATCAGCAGCTACGGCATAAGAGTGAAGTTGCATCGAAAAATAATCTAGAAAGAAGAGCGCGGCTTAGGGAAGCTTTTTTTTCTCCGAAGAGAAGACTCAAGCCAGAAAGGTATCAGTAAGCGCGAATGACTTCTCCTGTGCATGAATCATGGAAGACAGTTTTAGGCACGGGAAGCTTTGCGTGGATTAGCAGCAGAGCCATGTGGTCTATTTCCCTTGCGTGCTCGTTGCCAGTGCAGGTGTTCTAGATGCTCTTCTTTCCGACAACCGCCAAACTGCGTCGTTTTCATGAATTATGTTTGTCTTCTGGATATCTTGAACTAGAGCACGCTACAGTCATTGCTGTTCTGCTTGGTTAAAGTTCAAGAACACGTAAACTGAACGAGATTGAAAAATGCGCACTTGTGCGTGAACTCCACCTTATAGAGTGCCGCGTGCTTCAAATTCAATCTCTGTGAAGGCTTTCGACGACTCCGTGTCAAGTCTGCTTGTCTTCGATTTGTGGATCTTATACCATGTTCCTTTTCGTTTGACGCGGATTTCTGCAGCGAAGCTGTTTATGGCTGGGTTCTGGCGGATCTCGTCTCCGTGGACATAGACCAACCATTTTTCACACGTGGGCCGGTCCTGAAGATTGTGCAATACCGCGTCGACCCGCGGTGGAGGCGCAGTTCACCATTCAGGGGTCCACAATCACAGCTTCGCTGGTCATCCTTCTTCACAGAGTGGAAGGGCACTGAATTCTTATAGCAGCATCTGCGCTGAAAAAGATATGCCCAAAACGATCCTATATATCAAACATTCAGTTATAGCTCGAGCACTATATTAATATGACGGAGGCATGACGTGCAACTAAATAAAAAGTGTACGTGGGATGATGTCTATGGCAATCTAGAAAGAGAGAGAGGTTACAAGCTTTAATGATATGCTGGAGATGCTAACCTGGTTGTTCACCTGACATGCTATTCCGGAGCTGGGGGATGATTGTGATACACACAGGGATAAACACTTAGGAAGTTTTGTATTGCGAGAACTTCAACCTTGTCCACCTTTCTTTTTTTGGTTACGCACCTGGGCCACAGGAAAAGAACAGCACAGCTGAGTAGAGAACCTATCCTTGTGCAGAAGGAGCAGAAGCAGTGCCGACGTTGACGCTATAGGTAGCGAGCAACGTCACTTTCTGCGCAGGAACAAGACGGATGCAGTTTGGCGTCTGGCCTCTTTCGAAGCGAAGCGCGTTGGGTACCGAACACTGCAATAAAAGATCGCGTGTCTTATAAAAAAACTCGCAGGGACTTTCGTCTGGCGTCGCTCTTTCTTGCGATTTTAGTGCTGCCAGCCGTGTTTTGCTCAGAGAGAAGGAAAGTATATTTCCATGCCAGTTGGAATTGAAAAATGCAACGAGCAGGCCTGCCTCGAAACTCGTTGGTTCTTTATTTTTTTCAACTTTTTCCTCCTGGAACAAACTCATTCACACACGCGCACTCTGTCTTTGTTATTATTTTTTTGTCCGTCCAAGCGCCAGCGTTGAACTCGGCGCGTAATGGAGGCTCACGCGTTCGGCAGTAGATTCTGCGTGTCATTCGCAGCAGTCATGTAGCCTAAGCTGGAAAAGGTCTTTCGATTACACTCCCTGTCGCAGGAGGAAAACAGGACATTGGGGCGCCCGATGACGCATAATTCTCGAAAAACGCGTAGCGCGATACAGCGTCACATTTTTTCTTCTTCTTTTATCCTCGACGCATTCTACCGTCATACAGTACATTCTGGATTTCTTGAATGGGCAAGCTGACGACACGCTGCTGAAGTCAGTTTCGCCAGCAGCATGGATTTGCCAGAAACTGAAGCCGAAGGAATGGGATCTGTCACCGCCTTGATGCCTTCGGATATATTGCTTGATGCTTCTTTCAGGCGTGCTTTATTTTTTTTTTTCGTTGCCACTTCTATGCAGCCAACACTAAGCGCGACGCAGTAGTGTTGGAACGTCTCATTTTATCCGGAAATTTGGGCCCAAAGTGAACGCCACACATTCTACTCGTTTCTTTTTCTTTTACTTGGAAACGATAACGTTAAGTCCGTGATGTTTAAATGTTTGTTCTATTGTTGTTTTCTTTTTGTTCCATTACAGCAACAGGGCACCTTTTTTCTGTGCTCTCCATCTGGGAGAACTCGATCTGTTTCCGCTGTCTAAGCAGGAGGGGCCGAAACGCAGTACGCTGCTGTTAAATGAACAAAAATATTGTCAGATGGTAAGGAAGTTTTTCATTCTGTGAAATTGGATGCTTGAGAAAATTTTCTTTCACTTGTTTTTTTCGGGTTCATAGAGAAGCGGCTTGTTGTTGACGAGCCAACACTGCTTGAGCAGTGAAGCGAGAATTGCTGGGTCGTTCTGGCTTCAGTGAAAAAAAATAGGTGGCAGCTTTAATAATACAAACTTCGTTGACGAGCCCGGGTAGAGGGTCTCTTACCCTTCTGCCTGACACGTTACCGAGACTGGAAATGTTGGCAAGTCGCTTGGCGACAGAGCTGGCTGACGGGCAAACGCAACGAACATAGCGCTCCTTCAACCTTTCAGCGAGCCCGCCGATCGAAAGAGTCACGTTGCCTCCAGCAATGTCGAATTCTAACGGAGCTCAGCTGGTGTAAGTTGTGCTGTGCCATATTTTGGCAAATGGAAAAGATAAACACGGCTTTTTGTTTGTGAGCATGAGGACCTAAGTGAGAAAGGAAGCTGCTGAGAAAATAGAGTAGACGCTGCGAGAGCGCTTCGCCATATCGCGCGTACCATCACTATGAGTTCAATGTGATGATGACTCAATACTCAGCAGAACTCTAACTGTCGGTTAGACAGGCTTGGCCCATCACTGAAACTGCAATTCGCTAACTCATTCGCTAACTCTTACAACTGTCGTATTGGAATGGCGGACTCACCCATGAGCGCTAAGAGCAAGTGCACTCTAAAAACAGTTTGCACCCTTTGGGGTGTATATTTGTCCCACAACAATAATCGTCATCTGCCTTGCTTGCGTTTCCTTTCTTGAAAACTCGGCGCTCGCTACTTTCCTGTCGAGAATGCTGCGTCACACTGATAACGCGCATGCAGTTCGTGATTGGGGAGTACCGGGCTCGCAGCTTTAAAGAAAGGAAACGCGAGCAAGACAGATGACGATTATTGTTGTGGGACAAATATACACCCCAAAGGGTGCAACTGTTTTTAGAGTGTGGGAAGAGACCATCGATCATCTTCTGAGCCACTGTTCTCGCTTCGATAAACAATGCCAGACACTCCATTGTGTCTTGAATAGATAGGCCATTTACAGAAGTTTTAGAGCCTGTTCTCACAGCTCATCAGCCCAGAAAGCTATTCGAGCTCTTCTACACTACCTGAGGGCGACAGTCTTGAGTGCCCGACTTTAACACTGCTGTACCTCGCTTAGTGCATGGGAAAGTGCAATAAAAACTGGTGTCTTTTCTCGCTCTTTCTTTCACTTCCCCCTCCCCCTCCCCACCAGTAGGGCAGCAAACTGGACAAAGTCTGGTTACCTTCCCTGCCTTTCCGTTCCTACCTTTCTCACTCCCTACATGGTTTAATCGTAGCCTGTTATGCTGCTGGTTAGAGCAAAAAATGAAGCAGATCCGAAGAACGGTTGGAATCAATGTTGCGCGCATTGCTGCTGGTAGCTGGCTACCCAACATCTTTTGGGATTACACAAAGCGTTACCAGATGGATGAACGTGTTTATGTAAGACGAAGACCTGTGTCTAACGCCAGCGTGTGTGTGACGACAGCAGCAAGACGACGGTGACGACGATCGTGCGATGCCAATGGCACAATTTCTACTGCGGCTATTCAACGCGGGCTTACGACATGCCCAATGCTGGCTCATGCCCGCTGATTGGGTTCGCCATAGGTACCGGACGAGCGTAAGCGAGAGAAATACAAATTGTGATGTTTTCAGGGACTGCGTGTCATAGAATCGTACGCACATATGGCTACGTCTTGTGGTTGTACGTTAAAATGACAATGGTATTTGCACTCCGGTGATGAAATGTTAAAGCCTGTTCGACGCGGAATGATCATGAAGGTGGCACAGCGTCGCACAATTTTTTACGTAACGTTAGTTCTTACGCGAAAAGTACTGAGGAATGTGGGCGATCGCCGAGACGGTGCCAACACAGTCTCAATATTCGAGCTGTCGTGAGGAAAGAACAGTAGGGCCGGCAAGTGACGCAAGCGCCAAACGCGTCGCAGAGCGGCTTTGGGCACGAGAGTATGCGCACAATCGTGACAAGGTGGTTAGACCATGGGGCTGTTGTGTTCGAAGGCAATGCTTCGACTGCACTGTCGGTCTTGCATTTCTTTATATTACAGAGGTCTAAAGTGAGCCCAGACAGGAGCCACCTACCTAGCCACCGCGGAGTGCTTGTAATGAAGCAAAGGTTTCGCATTAAAAAAATAAAATGAAACAAAAATACCAAATGGTGTCTCGCGGGAGCCCTGAAAATATGTTCGGATTTGCGTTTAATGCAAGAGAGAAATTGTACCGCACTGTTTCTGGGTGCCAACAGGTTGTTAAATTGCTGCAGTTTTATGATCAGATCGTAATCTCAGACCTAACCGACAGGACTCATAAGTTCAAGAGACGTGTGGAAGAGGCTAGAGAGAGGAGCGGATAACAAAGGAAAAAAAATAATATTGAAAGTAAACAGATGCTAAAAGGGCAAAAAGAAAGAAATAAGCGAGTAGTGGAACGTGCGCAGCATAAACGCTAGCGGAATGCTAAAAGCACGAATCAGGATCGTGCCCCTCGGCGTGCCGTTTATAAGTTTCTTCTTTATCTCCTCCCAGCCTTCCTCTTTCCCACTGCGCTTTGGGGATATTCGTTTTCTTATTCGCTCGCCTGCCCGAAGGGTCCGCTTCCTTAGCGTGCAGTATACGTTCTTATTCTTCACTTGCTGGGATCCGAAATCACCCGGACTTGACAGGAAATCGACCGAGCATTTATAGAAGCAGCAGACTCGCAGGGCGGGGCATGTTCCAAACGCTCATTACCTTCTCTTGCTTGCGTCTCGTCTCGTTACTGCAGCTGTTTCCTTGGCTCGTAGCTTTTCTTTATTTTATGCTTTTACTTTGCGAACTCAGTACCATTACCTCCGCTTCACTGCAAGAGCGTCGTAGCTGCGCGAAGGACAACAAGGCCTTGCAGATGCCTCAAGTTTTACCGGATCGCCCCGTTTGATTCCGCCTGACTTTATCTTTCTTTTTTTTCGCTTCCTACAGCAGGATATGCTTGAGACTGGAAGGCAGCTTTGTTTGACTCTTTGGTGCGCTTCCACTGTCTTATCAGCGATTCTCTAGGAATTCCGTCCATGGGAGCCGCGCTGCGAGAAATGCGTCTATTTAAATTCCCCGCATACCCTGTCACAAAGGGCAAGGAACGCTGCTATAATTTATTTTAATGTGAATAACTGTCGTTGCCTCTTTCCCCCGTGTTCATAGTTAATCGGGGACCGGCAAGGAACGTGCTCTTTTGTTCCTACATTCCCCATTCGTTCGTTCGTTTGTTCGTTCGTTCGTCCGTCCGTGCGTGCGTGCGTGCGTGCGTGCGTTCGTTCGTTCGTTCGTTCGTTCGTTCGTTCGTGCGTGCGTGCGTGCGTGCGTTCGTTCGTTCGCTCGCTCGCTCGTTCGTTCGTTCGTTCGTTCGTTCGTTCGTTCGTTCGTTCGTTCGTTCGTTCGTGCGTGCGTGCACGCGTGCGTGCGTGCGTGCATGCGTGCGTGCGTGCGTTCGTTCATTCGTTCGTTCGTTCGTTCGTTCGTTCGTTCGTTCGTTCGTTCGTTCGTTCGTTCGTTCGTTCCTTCGTTCGTTCGTTCGTTCGTTCGTTCGTTCGTTCTTTCGATCGTTCGTTCGTTCGTTCGCTCGCTCGCTCGCTCGCTCGTTCGTTCGTTCGTTCGTTCGTTCGTTCGTTCGTTCGTTCGTTCGTTCGTTCGTTCGTTCGTTCGTTCGTGCGTGCGTGCGTGCACGCGTGCGTGCGTGCGTGCATGCGTGCGTGCGTTCGTTCGTTCGTTCGTTCGTTCGTTCGTTCGTTCGTTCGTTCGTTCGTTCGTTCGTTCGTTCGTTCGTTCGTTCGTCCGTCCGTCCGTCCGTCCGTCCGTCAGTTCGTTCGTTCGTTCGTTCGTTCGTTCGTTCGTTCGTTCGTTCGTTCGTTCGTTCGTCCGTCCGTCCGTCCGTCCGTCAGTTCGTTCGTTCGTTCGTTCGTTCGTTCGTTCGTTCGTTCGTTCGTTCGTTCGTCCGTCCGTCCGTCCGTCCGTCCGTCCGTCAGTTCGTTCGTTCGTTCGTTCGTTCGTTCGTTCGTTCGTGCGTGCGTGCGTGCGTGCGTGCGCGCGCGCGTTCGTTCGTTCGTTCGTTCGTTCGTTCGTTCGTTCGTTCGTTCGCTCGCTCGCTCGCTCGCTCGTTCGTTCGTTCGTTCGTTCGTTCGTTCGTTCGTTCGTTCGTTCGTTCGTTCGTGCGTGCGTGCGTGCGTGCGTGTGTTCGTTCGTTCGTTCGTTCGTTCGTTCGTTCGTTCGTTCGTTCGTTCGTCCGTCCGTCCGTCCGTCCGTCCGTCCGTCCGTCCGTCCGTCCGTCCGTCCGTCCGTCCGTCCGTCAGTTCGTTCGTTCGTTCGTTCGTTCGTTCGTTCGTTCGTTCGTTCGTTCGTTCGTTCGTTCGTTCGTTCGTTCGTTCGTTCGTTCGTTCGTTCGTGCGTGCGTGCGTGCGTGCGTGCGTGCGTGCGCGCGCGCGTTCGTTCGTTCGTTCGTTCGTTCGTTCGTTCGTTCGTTCGTTCGTTCGTTCGTTCGTTCGTTCGTTCGTGCTTGCGTGCACGCGTGCGTGCGTGCATGCGTGCGTGCGTTCGTTCGTTCGTTCGTTCGTTCGTTCGTTCGTTCGTTCGTTCGTTCGTTCGTTCGTTCGTTCGTTCGTTCGCCCGTTCGTTCGCCCGTTCGTTCGCCCGTTCGTTCGTTCGTTCGTTCGTTCGTTCGTTCGTTCGTTCGTTCGTTCGTTCGTTCGTTCGTTCGTTCGTTCGTTCGTTCGTTCGTTCTATTCGCTTACGCTGAGAATTATCGTCAATGGTTACTGCAGAATTACTGTTCTATTCTCTTTCTTTCATTTTCTCTGCGGGTAGCTTTTCTTGCCTCTTTCACTCGTTTACTCTGTGGTCGGAGGTGGCTGACCTTACGCCATCGATACAATTAGGCGCCGATACGATCGGCGCATGCTCTCGCACAAGCGATTTGCGAGAGCGTTTGTCATAGAATGGAAACTATCATAACTCTGTGATAGGCACATGTCGTCCACCTACACCATCGCTACATGTACGTGCTGGTTAACTAATCCATTCTCAGCGGATATTACGCAATGAAAGAACGAACGTTACCTAAATATTCTCACTGCAACCAATATAAGCCTACAAGAGTATCATTCCGTTAACAAAGTGATATACAGCTGATAGCGTTAGGCTATTCGCTTACATGAAGAATCATCGTCGATGGTTACTGCAGATTTCTTTTTGTCTTGTTTGATCAGAGTTTTAACATCTCAAAAGAAGTGCCGGAAATTGTATAGTGGATGACTTTAGATTGATTTATAGCATTCGGGGTTCTTTTAACACGCGTAAAAACTGCAGAATAAACTACCGTTTCTTGCACTGTGTTCCAATTGTAGTGTGGTTGCTGCAGCCTGGTATTGAACCCACGACCTCGGCGCTCATTACCAGAATGCCACAGTCGCTGAGTTACCGCGGCGGCTCTCGTTGTCTTAATTATATCACTAACATGCCGCGCTCCTCGTGGTCGTTATAGATATAAAAATAAAAGCGAGTGCTACAGGTAGATAGTGTTAAATGGAGTCTAGGTTGGAGGAAGTATGCCATCGGCTACTATGTATCAATTCTATGCAAAAAAGATTGCTTTAAAGATACATAGATAAGTAATGACAATAATAAGGACACTATAGCACGCGCACACAATCTTCGCTTTAATTTTTGTCGTACGAATTTGTGAGGTCTTCGGTTAAAAAAATGGCTGTGGCTTAGGTAAGGTTAAGCCCAGGATGCGAAGCATACTAGCCTTTATTTTAGTTGTTGAACCACTGTTTAGCTTAGTGAACTGCTGTTGCTTGGCTATATTTGGTTCGGCTAGACGAAGAAACAACTCATGCGTTACTCTGCTTCGCCTTGGACGCCCCGCATTGGACGCGGTGAGCGTCGAGCAACGCAGCGTTCGGCGCGGCAACGAAATGTGCGCCTGAGCAAGCGACGCACGCCTGAGTCTTAGAAACAGCTCGTTTCTAAGGCAACACCGCATTCACTAGAGGCGCTTTTGTACCGCTTTGAAGCATCGTACTCGTGGCTCAGTGGTAGCGTCTCCGTCTCACACTCCGGAGACCCTGGTTCGATTCCCACCCAGCCCATCTTGCAAGAGTTGAGCCAAAGCCACTTCTCCTCTGTCGTGACGTCACGGTGTCACGTGGTATTCAAGGCGACACCGCCGCGCCTGAGGAGCTGGGTTGAGCTCTCGTAATATGCTTCGCATAAAAGTAAGTTCAGGTTCAGCTTTGGCTATGCGGGGAACGAAGCTATACCTTGGCTGGCAATATTGATGATAATACCAATACTAAACATAAGTCTCCGTCCTAAACGAGAGAGAGAGAGAGAGAGAATGGAAGACGGAAAGGCAGGGAGGTTAACCAGACTGAGTCCAGTTTGCTACCGTACACGTGGGGAGGGGAAGAAGGGAGTGAAAGAGGGAGAGAGAGAACTTAGGTGTAGGGTGTCTATAGTCGGGCACTCAAGTCTGTTGCCCTCAGGTAGCGAAGAAGCGCTCGAACTGCTTTCTGGGCCAATGAACTGTGAGGCCAGGCTCCCAAGATCTTCGCTTCCGTAAATGGCCTGTCATCCAGTCTATTTAAGGCACACTGGAGAGTCTCACGTTGATTATCGAAGCGAGAACAGTGTCACAGAAGGTGATTGATGGTTTCTTCACAATTGCACTTAGCGCACATTGGTGAATCCGCCATTCCAATACAATAGCTGTAGGAGTTGGTGAATGCTACTCCTACCCACAGCCGACACAGCAGTGTTGCGTCACGTCGTGGAAGGTTCGCTGGTAATGTAAGTTTCAGTGATGGGTTGAGGCTGTGTAAACGACGCTTAGAGTTCTGTGGTGTATGCCAGCAACCTAACGTGATTGTACGAGCGAGACTGCGAAGCTCTCTTGCAGCGTCGACTCTGGATAAAGGTATGCGAGAGATTCAATAAAGGGAAACTGCGAATGAATTTTCACCACGCAGACGTCCGGTGGCGTCGAAGTATGGATTACAAGGTCTTTTTTTTTTTATATCCAGTCTGCTTAAATGTGTTTACGGCAGTCGGCAACTCAACACACTATCGTACTCAGCGGAATAACTTGATAAACACAGAAGCACAACAGTAGGTAAATCTCTGTTGAGTGAAATCCCTATTGTTGAAAGAAAATGTTGGAAACGAATAGCACTTATCTGATACACGTCACTTAGCAGATGCAATACAGTAGATTACTCTGCTATAATGTTGTGGCGAAGCCCAGTACAGCAAGTCATCGGTTATACTGTATAACGGCTGAGGGGCTTTTGTTCCTCCGTTTACTTGAATTTCAGGAAAGACAAGGAATAGTGTATAGAGTTAGAAACGCCCTAAAATTGTTCCCCAGGAGCGTCCGCTTGGTCCTTCACCCTGTTTCCTTGTTAGTTTACCAAAGGCAACGGATGGATTTGATGCCCCTTCAGCCGTCTCAGCACGTCCCCATACTTTAACATCATATTGGTACGAATAAATACCCCAAGGAAACCTCTCCCAGCTTGCCCTTCTTGCTTGCCTTCGCGTCCTCCTTCCCTGCGATTTGATCTGTTTGAATGCAATAAGGTATTCCGCATTAGGATATCGCCGAAGAATGCCCAATGCTTTGTTTTGTTTCTTTCGCGCCTGCCTACAGTCGTCGTTCCACCAGGGGACTCGTCTTTTGCCTGAGTTCCCGTTTGTCTGTAGGATGCATTTTTCTACTTCGTCTATTATAAAACCGGTAAAATGCGCTACTGCGTCATCTATGCTAAATGCATTGATAAAATCTTGTGATACATAAATAAACTTAATTCTTTAAAATGATTCCTGTTGGTAGATGATAGTTTCAACAAGGGGAATGTGGAGGGCATTCGTATTGCTGTATCAGATTTAGGGTTACAGGGGAGTGGTCACTTGCAAAAGGATGTCTTATTACACTCCATTCTAAATACGGAAAGATAGCCGCAGAGCCAATAGCTAAATCAATTGAAAAGTAGGAATTATGTTGGTCTCTGTAATACGTGGCCTCTCTTCTATTAAAGAGGCACGTACAAGAGGATACAAGAAAGTTTTCTATTAGCCGGCCTCTCGTATCGCAATGGGAGTCTCCCTGCAAAGTACTGCGAGTGTTAAAATCATCCACGAGCCCGTAAGGTTCTGGCAGTTGATCTATGAGGTCATAGAGATCTGTTTTTCGGAGTTGACAGGTGGTATTTACAGGTAACAAAGAGTAACCAAATAATTTAAAAGAACTACCCACACTGCCGCTGCTTCAAGGGGTGTCCGAAGGGCTACATGATGACAAGCAATATACTTCTTTGCGACGATCGCTAGCTGCACCACCGACCTCACGTCACGGTCCTTTCGGAAGATGGCGTATTACCGAAGAAGGCTTTTGTGAATAGAGTTTAGGTGTGTATCTTGAACACACAGCAACTTTTGGTTATGTTTATATAGCAGTTATCTAACATCAACGAGAATGTGGAGGAGACCTCCACATTCCACTTTGTGTAGCAATAGTGATAGCTTTTATTGTTGTGTGCTTAAGAGCGGAAAACTATGTCAGCCCACCGGGCCCTTTCCAGGCCTCCTGATGCGGGGTTTGTCATTCTTGGCGCCCTCCAGGGAGCTGCGACGATCTTTCGGCATCTGGCATGCCGATGCAGTTTATGTATCCATCGCCTCGGCCGAAGCGGTAGATGCCCAGTCGCGCGGCGCGCTTGCTGGTGTTTTCGGTTTCTCTGATCGAGCAAATGGCTTTGAGCTTGCAGGCACAAAGGCCTGCTGGCTCTTCTTCGTAGGTGGCGGAGCAGCGCAGGCTGTTTCCTCTGTGGGGCTGGTGGCGCCAGCCCACAGAGGAAACAAACCAAAACACCTCAATTTATACCGCAATCCAAAACAAAAAGTGATTGCGCCCGTGTTTGAATCGCTTATTTTTTTTTTCAAACTTCATGCTTCCATAACTAGCCTAAGGCTAAGTATCCAGACGTTGTCACATGCCAGTCTTGTATATTGATCTGAATAAAGTTATTATTATTACATATATATAAAAGAAATAACGCACCATTAGACGCGGGAGAGTCCAACCCTCGTGTGCTCGGATACGTGGTGTCGCAACACACCAAAAGCCTACTGACGCAGACTCCCATGCGGGGTTTTATTGAGCGATTGGAAATAATCACATTGATAATAATGGTCCGAAATAAATGTCTTTGCGTTTTTAAAAAGTAGAGTCCCTTAGAGATTTAGGCCAACAAAGACAAATAATGCTCGGTATAAATAAAGCCACAAGCATGAATCTCAGACATATTCATGTAATAGCCATCATCCACACGGTATCTGAATGATCGAGCGTCGCCGTTCCTTCTAGTAAATTTTGTGGGAAAATATGCCGCAAGGTTATGTCGTCAACGTTTTCGCTTCCAGAGTAGGCCTGTTGTTCCTTGATATATAAAGAAATGTAAAGAAGAATACAACGACTTTCTGTTGCTCAGCTCGGTGTCGAAGGTGCATTGTGCCTCCGTATGCTCGCATTCCAACCCCGACTAACAAATTAAGCTATGACAGTGAAAAAACTAAAACACTTTCCCCAGAACAAGAGGCGTCAACAAAAGCATACAATGCGGCGATAACTACCGCCACAAACGCGTTCACGGTCACGTGTTACCTGTCAAAAGAAGAACGGGACATAGAAAAGAGTGGTTCGAAGTTTCACATCACGGTCTCCTGTCTTATTTTTCCAACTCGTTCTTGCTTAGGATCTTCACTCTTGCCGCTTTTACTCCTCTGCCTCTTTTTTGTTCTAATTTCTGGCAGGCCTCCGAAAGGTGTAGTACAAACCGCCCTGCTATTCTGCACACTCACAGTTTCACATTCTTCGTCCTTCTTAGGTTGAATTTTTTATCATTTTTATTTATTATCGCTGAGCCGTTGAGGCTGGCTTACGCTTCGAAAGCCGCTGTTCAAAACACAACAGGAATGATGATATCGATAATGATGAATCCGTATTTAATTGCACAAACCCACTGTGAGGGATAGCGACAATGTCTATGATCCGGGTTTCGTCATCATCTCCCTTTATGGCATTCCACACCCTTCAGTTTTCTTTCTTTCTTTCTTGCTCACTATTCTCTCCAGGTCATATTTCTGTACTGCGTCATAAATATGCTATCAGTATAAGTATCTTTTTTTTCCTTTCTTAAGTTCTTGGTCATGGAAAGAAGGTCGACAAAGGTACATAGGAAAAGACATGATTAACTGTGGTTGCACAAATTTATTCAGGGGTAGAATGGTAGCTTTGCTTTCACTTTTCATTTCAGTGAAATCGACCTTTCGCATTTTTAATGAACGCGGTGCTTGATTTCTCCTTTATCGATATATATTGAACAATTTTGTTCCAATTAGTCTGACTGCTCAGTGGCGTACTGTTCTTGTTTTTACAATGTTTCTTTTTGCATTTTGCATTTCTCGTTTTATAATAACCATTTCACTTTTGCTACCTTCTGACACCCGCTTCTCAGCCTATCTCCCATAGTGGGCACGTGACATAGGCGAGAATCATCATAAATATTATCATCAATATCAAGGGACCTCATCGACACAAATTTTGCGACAAGAGGACTTGTCAAGGGGACAAGTCAAGGGAACTTGTGAGGTGAACCCCTGACGAAGGCAAAACGTTGGCTTCTGTGACCTAGTTTGTTCGCACGCTATTCACCAAATCAAAAGGTCCGGTGTTTGGTTCGGTAATAACGTTTTGGCTAATGCACTAGCTCATCAAGTGGCAGCACTCGATCGGGGAAGCCACCGCATTGGCTTAGCGGCTATGGCGTTGCCCTCTTAAGTACGAGGTCCCGAATTCGGTTCCCTGCCGCGGCGGCCGCATTTTAAGGGGGCTCATTGCAAAAACGCTCACGTACTTGGATTTAGATGCACGTAAAAGAAACACAGATGATCATAATTAATCCGGAGTTCCCCGGTATACGGTGTAACTCATAATCTCATCGTGGTCATATCATAATCATATTGTTTTGACGCATAAAGCCGCAAAATTTAATTAATTAATTTTACTGGATAACGGATCATGTGTGTCACGTAGTTTATTCGGTCTTTTTAATTCAATATATTGATTGTCTGACGGCCGGTGTTACACTAGTAACTCCAGTGAGTTCCCATACCAGGGCTATCTCGGTCCGCTTCAATTTATATTCAGGGTGTCCCACGTAACTTTAGCCAAACCAAAAATATGCGAATGCCACGTAGCTGGACAGAACCAAGGTAATGTTGTTTGCCGTCACTTGAAGATCCTCAGATGATTTTTTTTCACTCTGCCTAAATACATAACCAGTCGTAATTGATTAAGCAACTTCTCAAATATAATTAGATGAAAAGTGTCAATGAGAAAGTTGTAGAGCGACATCAAAGACTGCCGATACAGCTTTCTGTTGCTCAATACGCGCTACATAAAAGTGTTTTTCCGAGCGCGAATGAAGCCCGCCAATACTCGCAAAGTGCCTCGAGCGGCCAGTCGCGCGGCAATTTTGCGTGCTTCTGTCACGCTCGGCTAAACACTTTTATGTACGACGTACTGCGCAATCTAAAGCTGTATCGGGGAGTTTCCATGCTGCTCTACAGTTGTCTCATTGACACTTTTCATCTAATTATAATAATTTGATAAGATTATTAATGAATTAGGACTGATTATGCAGTTAGGTAGCATGAAAAAAATAATCTCAGCATATCCAAGCGACGGAAAACAACATCAGCTTAGTTCTGTCCAGCTACGTGGTTTTCGCATATATTTAATCTTTGGCTAAGGTTACCTGGGGCACCCTGTATACCGGAATTAAAGGAGGCGCTCAGACACACCCGCACGCACACACAGTTGTATTTTCCGAAATGGCGCAAGTGGCCAGGAGTGGAGTGCATGACCTCATGCGCAGCACCAAAGCTCCGTATCATTTGCTATGCTATTTTTTTTTAAATCTAGGCACACTGGACCAGCTTAGGGTTCATTAGTCGGATTTATTTCGCAAAACGAGAGCACTTTCGCTCCTTCTTGAAGATGCGCTCTTCCTTAACTTTAACCTTCTCCTTCGCGACTACCTTTATCCAGGGGGAAATGAGGTCTCCTTATTCGTGATGTGCAAAGCGATCTCGACCGTCTTGAAGAAAGATGAATAAAACCGTGGCATTGAGAGAGGAAAAACGAAGACGGCCAACGCGAGTACCGCAGGCAAAAACAATGTCCGGTGACCACTCGCAACTTCCCCAACTCTGATGAAGACCCTCCGGCGCTTTGCGGTTCCAAGCCTTAGCCGGGACTTCTTCTTTTCTTCTTCTCTCTTTTTTTTCCTGCGCTGCACGACGTCTCGTTTTCCGGGTTCCATCTGAGTTTCATGCCTTCTCAGGCGAAATCAAGAGCAGTGCCTCGGGACTCCAATAACCCCGCGACTGAGGAAATATAACCTCCTCTTCCAGGATCACTTTTGCTTTCAGGAAACTCTTTTCCGGTGGTATAGCGACAGCTTCAGGACCATTTGAACGCAAATGCAACACTTTTTCTTAGTCGTATCAGCGCTACCTGTTTGCTTCCTTTGAGTTCGGAAAAGGCGAGTGGGAAAAAAAATGAAGAGACCAACTGACTTCTGCCATTTCTACGGCTCCACACTCATTTACCGCGACAGCGGCAGGCTGTGACAGCTGACACCGCCATTGTTAGTGTTCGTTCGTCCTCGAAACATTACGCCTACAGACGAGAGTGATTGGCCATGCAGAGGCACATAATACTGTCGGACAACAAGAGAGAAACAGCAATAACGGTGGGGAAATGAGCGTAGACTGCGGCTTGGCTGCGCAAAATAATACACAGATCCAACCATGCTCGAATCTGTGTGAAGCAAACTCATCCTAAAGCAAATAATTAAATGCTGCGCCTATACAAGTGAAATCAGTGCGTACAGTTGATGTTATCTTCAATCTGTGTTACGTTTAATCTCATGCAACGTTCACGCACTGCAAACGTCACGATCTAGTGCTGTGCAACGATTATGTTTTTGCCCCACACTGTTCGCAAGCTATGCCTAAACGCAATCATCAGTTCAGATTGACGACGGACGGACGGACGGACGGATGAATGTTATGAGCGTCACCTTTAGAAGGGGGTGGTGGGTTGCGCCACCAAGATCTTGCTGTTATACTGCCCAATGTCCTAGCTAGGTTAAAAAACGAAAAAGAAATAAGAAACACGACCAACACCCACAACCAAATTTTCTGAACCCCTATAGTGAACTTTGATTTTGTGCGTCTACGATTTTGTCGCTTCCCTACTTCCACGAATCTTCCAATCGCCTCTTACTAATCTCTATTGCGGATATGTTTACTTTTCTCCTACTCTCGCTGCACCCAAGTGCTTTAATGAAGCCTGTGGTGCCGAAATCTACCGTTGGGAAGATGTCTTCACATTATAATAAAATATGCTCCATAGTTTCCCTAGCTTTACCGCAGCAAGCACATGCTTCTTCTTCTTTCTTATATCTCGCTTTGTAGTTGCGTGTTCTCTGCATCCCGATATCGCTTAGAAAAGTAAGGAGCTTCCCTTTGAGTTATCATAAATTCTTTCTTTCCTGATTTCGTTTCTTCCTCTTAAGTAGTTACTCATGGCAGGTTTCTTTTGCATTGCCGACACCCATGAGACTATTTCAGCCTCTCTGACTTACCGCTTGACGTTCTTTGTTGCTGTGTTGCTCACTCTACGGGCCGCGTACTTGCTGCTAAGCTTCCTAGTTTTTTGCCTCCACTGTAAATCAATGTCTTTCCTGTACAGATACCGCAACACTCTCCCAGCCCATTTACTTTCTTCCACATTCCTCAGTCGTTCTTCATAATCAATTTTACTGTGAGCTTGCCTCACTTCAAAACTAGTCCAGCCCATATCACCCTGCACAGCTTCATTTGTAGCCTTCCCGTGAGCGCCTAGTACGAGGCGTCCCACTGACCTTTGGTTCCCATCAAGCCCTGCTTGTACCCACGATTTCAAGCGAACAATCGCATTTCCAAAAGTAAGTCCTGGAACCATTACACCTTTCCTCATACCCCGGAGCACCTCGTACCTGTTGTGTCCCCATTCCGTTCCTTCATTATGGCTGCATTTCTTTTCCCCTCTACTGTTATAGTGTTTTCCTGTGTTTCCTTATATCTATTGCCTTCATTTATCCATATACCAAGGTATTTATATCCCTCTACCCGAGTATTTACTGGCCCTGCATTGCCACTGTCTGTTCACTGTTACATTGAACACCGTACCACCTGATTTTTCTAACACTAAATTTCAAACCTAAATTTCTCGCCTTTATGTCCACAGATATTCGCCAGACGTTTAAAATAACGGTTATTGTTAGCTAGCAACGCAATGTCGTACGCATAAAATAAACCTGCAAGCTGCTGCTCTACTACTGTGCCCAACTGTTTCTATGAAAGATTAAACCCGATATTACTTCCTTCCAGCGCCCTCTCCATCCTCATCGTAAACATCGTACATCGTAAACAGCAGTGCAGATAAAGGGTACCTCTGCCTCAGTTCTTTGTTGACATAAACTTTCTCCTCATTCCTCATCCCTTCCCATTCAACGGAAACGGTATTTTCTAAGTAAATCTCTCTCAAAAGCTGTAAACAATCGTCACCTAAGCCTTCCCCTGCCAGAATATCCCACGAAATGTTGTGGTCTACGTTGTCATGCGGTGTTGTAATGTCTAAAAAGGCCACATGTAACGGGCTGCTTTCTACTCTTCATATTTCAATGCACTGAGTAACAACGAATAAGTTGCCACCCAAACGCCTACCTTTTCCGAAGCCATTTTGCAGTTGTCCCAAAATGCCATTATTCTCTAACCATGCTTGCAGCTTTAATTTGATTGCCTGCATTGCTAGCCTGTTATCACCGATGTAATGGTTAACGGTCTGTACGAGTGATTCTATCTTTCTCCCCTTTACCTTTATAAATTAATATAATTCTACTTTGTCGCAAACTGTTTGGTATTCATCTATCTTTTAATGTATTTTCCACTGCTTTCACCAGAGCTTCCTTAATTCTTCTAGGTCCTAGTTCATTAATTAGCCTAACGGGACACTCGTATAGCCTTGTGGCTGTGCGCTTAGAAATGTTCTCTTCGGCACTCTTCCAGTTGAAATTTGTCAGCACCAGCTCCTTTTCCTTCTGGTTCTCTTTGATGCTCTTTTTTTTTGTCAAATACAACCTCGTCATGGCCTTGGATAGATGCGGCTGTTATTTTTCGGATGTACTTTAATGCCGCTTCCCTTTCCTGTTTCTTTCCATCTTCGTCCAGGATATGTTGTTTTATTGTTGTTGACTTCTTGCCTAATAATTTTATGTGGTTCCGAAATATTCTAGGTGCGGCCTTCTTTTTCTAACGTATTTCTGGCAACCAACGTTCACTTTCACCTTTTATCTTTGCTTGCATCAGTATTTGATCCATAGAGTTTTTCTCCCGGTATATTTCCCATTTACTGGCTACTTCAGCCTGCGACAACTGCGCCTTCTTTGCTTGCCTGTGCTCTCGGAATGGTTTCTGTCGTTCCGCGATCGCTTCTCGTATTTCTTCACGTCGGGCACTGCTAGCAACGCCACCTTGCGGAAGCGTGAATGAACACGTGAACAGCTGATGGAATAGTGTCCTGGCCGTCATCTGACTTACGTGAAGCGCATGACAAAAGGCTGGAGGAGGAATATATTAAATCTTGTTTTATCGACGAAAATTCGAGGTACACTCGGCGGATGGGGGAGGAGCAGTGACAGGAAAGCTGTACGCGATCGATTTCTCCGAAGAGCTGCCTCCTTGCAATTCCAATCACGTCGTCACTGTCCGCTACAACAACAACAACAACAACAACACCAACAGACTGGAGCACTCTGCCTTCCATCATCGTTGCCATCCCCCATTCATCTGTCTTAGGGTACAAGCTGACAAGAATCTCTGGATGACTAGCTGGTCAACATCGTTTTCATTTTGTTCTGTTCACATCGCTTATGTAACAGCTGCGCCGAGAAAAAATTGACAAAACAAAGGTCGTCCGGCAAGACAGTAGCGATGATGACTTCAATACGCTATCGTTGAGGTCGCGGATTCAATTCCGACCACGGCGGCTGCATTACGATGAGGCCGGAATACGAAAACGCCTGTGTACGTAGATTTAGGTGCGCGTTACGCCAACGTGATCAAAATTCATCTGGCATCTCCCAATGTGGCGTGCCTCAAGATCAGATTGTGGCTTACGCACGAATTACCATAAAACTTAATTTTCAAACCCGGCCTAACGGTAAAGACGGGGACGCTAGTTGCGTACTTTTAACTGTTGTCACAGTAAACGAGAAGGCACTGACATTTCTTTTAGAAATTAAACAAAATGCGCATGCAGAAAAAAAAACAATTAGGCACAGACCACATTACATTGTAGATAGGTAACAAGCCAGATCGAACAGGGGAACACTTCGTGTCGTAAGTAAATCACCGCCGAAAGCATAATGAAGTGAGTGACCCTCTTGTACAGAGCAGTTAGTGTTTACATTGGAGAAACCCATCGACGTTTATGCTGCTCACTATCGGACCATGTTCTCGAATTTTGATGATGTCCTTCTGATGCTTAGTAGCGGAGTCAGTTTTAAATGAATGAGATTGAAACACAGTACCGCACCTTGCTAATAGAAAACTTAATGCATTTATAATACGCGCAGGTAAGCTGTCTAACCTAAATATAATGAACCCAGATAAAGCAAATTATTCACTACATCGAGCACGTGAAACTAAATTACAAATACGCCTGTAAAATGAGCTCTTCATAACAAACTAGACATTGCATAAATTATCGAACTCGTGGCGCCCGCTGACAGCGCCATAAAGCCGATTGTACGTCAGTAGAGTTAACTTTATTGTTTTTTATACACGTCTTTTTTTCTTTTCTAGTATGTTTTTCGCTTTGGATGCGCTGCGGCAGTGCTTTGTGCCGATATTGCGGGAAGAGGACTGTAGAAGTTATATAACAAGCTCGCGCATGTAGAGAACATCGTTTTTAGTGACGCTAAGGAGCACCTTAAGGTGAAGGCAAATTCACTGTTCTCTCTACAGGTACTTTTGTTTACGTTAGATAGATTCCTTGATGTTTCTTTTTTTTTATCCACTTGAACTAGCCAAACCGCATTGAACGAATGCATCCCACATGTTAGTTGAAGCTCGTTAAAGGAGAGTTTGGGTATATCGAGTTACCTGACTTATCGAGCTATTTTTAGAGTTAGTCCCTTCCTTATATCCTGCTTCGGTGCACAGCCTCGTGCATATTATTTTTGTCAGTAGCGGTGTTCCCGCAGTAAAGTAACATGTACATTTATTTCATCTTTAGAGTATTTCACTTTGAAACTTCGAGATTTTTCAGCAATCAACTAGCAACGCTTTTCTTGAATAGGTCTTGGTAAATGGTACATACCTTAGTATAGATGGTGCCTTCATGCTTAGCCTACTGTCGGAGGAAGCCATCCTCGGCCCATGACCTGACACTGCAATTTCAATGCGTGCAACAAAAGTATTATTGAAGTTCCTGCAGGACACCAAGCTCGACGAGCGGCTCTAGCGAGGCAACTGTCTCATGTATACATAAGCACTCACCACTTCTCTTATCATCATCATCCATCCCAATACTTTCACTCCCCTTCCCTCTTCCCCAGTGCAGAGTAGCAGACTAGAGCGCACTAGCTCAGGTCGACCTCTCTGTCTTTCCTATCAATAAATTCTATCCATTCATTCATGCTTAGCCTAAAGTTAGGCATTTAGTATGAGTAAGTTTATAGCGAGAGCGCTTCTGCGCTCACCTTCCCAATCGGTTTGATGTCCGCCGGTGTCTATCCCTGAAATGTAGGTTTGAATGAATTAACGAATTCTGGGGTTTGACATGTCGAAACCATGATTTGATTATGAGGCACGCTGTAGTGGAGAACTCCGGATTAATTTTGACCACCAGGGGATACTGCCCCCATGCTAACGGGCAGAAGCGCCCACTGGCGTTTTTGCAGTTCGCCCCCATCGAAATGCAGCCGCCGGGGCTGGGATTTGATCCCGCGACTCCGTTCTCACTAAGCCGCTAAGCCACTGCGGCGGGTGAATGTAAGCGTACTTTTCCAGTATTTTATGAAGAAAATAAAACGCGGCCGTGTCTCGTAAGCATATTAACATCGCCCCAGAGATTGGCAGTCAAAGGTTCCACGTCTCAGCCATGTTCTTTTTTTAATCGTACAGGGTATTAATTGCAACGAGTGCAGCATCGTATGCCAGCGCACGCATCGCCATTTGTCTGCGTAATAATCTCAGTCGCTACACCGATGCTGCACTAAGGAATACCACCCCGGACAACACCGGACCGGCTTTCTAAGCGCTCGCTAATTAAACTTAATGCCTGACGCCAGGCTAGCCTGCTTATTCATAAACAAGCGCCGTCGTCAAATAATCCAGACAATGCCGGTGGCAAGGAGCGAAAGGCCGGACAGGAAGCCGAAGGAAGGAAGAGTCGTGGCTTTCGGTTTTCGTCCCGCGAGAGAACGCTACCTACAGAAAGGATGAATACTCAGAGTGGAGGCATAACGATGATGATAATGATGATGATGATGATTCTTGGTGCATACGCGTTGAGGCAAACAGGCTTCGGATTCAGGTGGCAGGAGGCAGCGTAAGAGAAATACTTATTCTAAGAGGAGAAACAAAAGATACAAAATGAAAGAGAGGACAAACAGGAATGGTTATGCAATGGCATACAATATGTACTAATTAAGGAATTTAAGGACCGCAATAATAAAGAAATTTCGAGAATTAATTTCAGTGAAATCAAGCTACCCGCCGTGGCGGTTTAATGGCTATTGCGTTGAGCTGCTGATCTTGAGGTCATAGGATCAAAAGCCCAGCCGTGGTGGGTGCACTTCGATTCGATGGAGGAAAAATGCGAAAACGCCCGTGTGTCATGTATTGGGCGCACGTTCAAGAAATCCCAGGTGGCAAAAATTCATCCGGAATCCCGCCACTGTGGCATGTCTCTGATCAGATCGTGATTTTGGCATGCAACACCCCAGAATTTAATTTTAAAAGTAAAGCTACCCAACATATCAGCACGGTAGTCGCTTTGTTGCAGCAAACATCACTGTACCTATAGCCTGGTATCGAGGCCCCAAGTGATAGTAGTGCAGGAATATTTAATCCTAGTACAATATAGCAGAGTGAATGGAATGTTATCGCTTTCTTTAGGAAAGAAGATTGCTTCTGCGTATCTGCGAGTGTTCGAAGCGGTTCGAGACTCAGTTGACATAATATTGTGCCAGATATTGGCGTCATCTGCTCCGAATTACGCAACTTTTCTTTAACGACTACTTTAAATTGTCCTCATTTCAGAGGTTCTATTTTTTTTTAATGTGTGTGTGACCGCTAGTTTCTCTTCCTCGCAGGTTTTGCTGTAGCAAGACGCCTGAGAGAAATTCGGACCGAATGGTTGGACGAAAGCATTCAGGTAAGAATGTTCCACCATCATAAAAATTAAATTTGGACTACGCTCTAACGCTACAGATACGTTTTGTGTGCTGGTCTAAGAGCATTTTGGGGAATTGGAATTTGTTGCTTGAAATTGAAACAACCCTCAAGAGGAGGCAGGGACAAAAGGCAATGAGTGCCCGACGAAGTTCCCCTACCTCGCAGAGTAGCAGCGAATTTAATAAATGAAATGCTGGGTATTACGCTCTAAAACGATGACCTGATTACGAGGCACGTGGTAGTGGAGGACTCCGGGCTAGATTTGACAACCTGGGGTTGTTTGGCGTGCACCATGTGCATCAATTAAACCCCTCGCTGCAACTACGACCTCCACTCGGACTTCCTCGACGTGAAGCTACGCTTCTCTGTCGCCTTTGGTTTGGAGTTGCCTTCACAAAGGCATACTCTAGATTAATTGGAGTGACCGACAGTGCAGCATGCCGGGTCTGCGGCACCGAAGAAAATATCGACCACCTGCTCTGGCGCTGTCCACGATATGGCCCAGAAAGACAACAACTTGCCAACGCTCTCCAAAAACGGGACAATCGGTCGCTTTCTGTGCAGGTGCTTCAGGAACACCGCCCCCGTCGCTCGTCGGCCCACAAAGCGGTGAACGCGCTTTCGTGCTTCTTGAGGGCGGTGGGTTTGTGCGAACGTCTGTGACTATTAATGCAATTTCTATTATTCCACACGCATCAGCGAACTCACCGCTAATTTCCTTCTTTCCTTCCCTCCTCTCTCTCCCTGTCATCTTTCTTTTCCCCTTTCCAATTCCGCTGGTGTAGTGTAGCCAACCGGACGTTTTTCTGGTTAACCTCCCTGCCTTCTGCTTTACTCTTCCTCCTCCTCTTCCTCCTGTATAGTGTACACGGGTGTGTACGCATTTCGCCCCCATCGAAATGAGGCCGCCGCAGCCGAGATTCGAGCCCGCAACTTCGGGCTTAGCAACGCAACACCAAAGCCACTATGCCACCACACAGGGTTATAGTATCACCAGTACAGCGCGCACAAGAAGAATGCAAATTAGGCAAGAACAATCGCTGCAACTCAGTGAAGAATATTTAGTCTTTCAATTTACAGCACAAGTTTAGCAGTTTCCTGAAAGAAATGGTCATTATGCAAAATGACCCACAATCAGCATAAATCACTTCCAAGATGCACATAAAAAAAAAACGTGTGCAGACGTAACGAAGCGTTAAAACCTGCTAAATAACGGGAAAAACATGTTAATAAGTAAGAAATGGTGTGCCCGATGCCAACAAAATACGCAGACCTACATTGCACATACTCCCACAGGGGCCAAGTCCCAGTGGTTTGAGCACGGCCATGTATAGCCATTTGGCATGCTGGAACAAAACAAAGAAACGCATGCAGAACAGGTGCAGCTGCGCAAAGAAACTCGCGGTGATCTGCTAAGCGGGGCGCGACAGCGTGATGCGAGGTTTCCTAAGCGTGAGACTTTAGACAAATCGAGTCATTGTTCTGGCATTCTCCGACGCAAGATATAAACAAGGGCATACGCGCTGATATTGAGTCATTTCCTGGCGTTTGATTATTATTACGTGGGATATTACGTGTAGACACAGGGAAGTGGCATCTACTGTAGTAGTCACCATCTACCGTGAAATGTCAATTAAGAAAAAAAGAGGATACCTAGCCTAACTTACGTTTTTCTTGTCGGTTCTAATTAAAAGTAGTCTTCAGATTTTCAAAGCCCACTGATTGAAATCGGCAGTACAGGTGCAACTTGACACTCAATATTAGGCCCACTTGTTTTATTCATCTGTGGGCATTATAGACCAAACGGCCTTACACCAGCCCCCGAGTACCGCTTTCCCGCTGATTACACAGCCATTTTTGTTTCACATGAGAATAGAGCATCATTATGTCGCGGGGTCGAATCCCGGCCATGGCGCCGCATTTCTATGGGGCCCAAATGCGACAACACCCATGTACAGTGAAAGCTCGTTAATTCGAACTTCAATAATTCGAATTTATGGATAATTCGAACTGTACGATTTGGTCCGGCCAAGCTCCACAGAAGTGTATGTATAAAAAAGTCTGTTAATTCGAACGCGAGAAGGTTCCCTCACGGATATTTCGAACTACGCTCGCCTGGCACACGGCCAGAGAAACGTGCCTACTGCCTACACACAAGGCTGTATTGCCTCCGAAACGGAGAGGACGGCGAGAGAAGGCAAAATCGGAAAAAAATCTAACCGACGCCGGGTCAGCCAGAAGGCAGCGGCAGCTGCCGCCTCTCCGTTCTACGTAACCTCCGAGACTTCAAGCCCGTTGCGAATCTCGGAGGCTTTGCAAATCTTGTACAGCTGCTAATGTTGTGCGGAGATGGCACGGCAAGCGCCATCGTAACACAGCGAATCAAGTACGTCGCAGCTGCGCTTGCAATCAAGAACCAACGAATCAGGGCCTTCGCCACCTACACATGTTCAGCGTCTTTGTCTCGGCAGTCTTCATCGGTTGTGCACGTTTACGTGCATTTAGGTGCACGTAAAAGAGCCCCAGGTGGTCTAAATTTCTCTCTCCAATGTTCACACATTTGCAAATACAAATGTTCACACATTTGCTCTCTCCAAGAGGTGCGTCTATGTTTTTAATACCGCGAATCATAAATGCCGCTATTTTCTTCACAATGCTATTTTATTCAGAAACGAAACTCGCCTTGTTATCGCAGCGTGACAGGCATGAACGGCATACAACAGGATAGCTTCCTAGAGCGGAATGTGGCGTTAGCAGTTCTTAGCTCTAATAATGAACTAGTGCTGCAAGTCACTCACTAACGTCATAGATTGGGCCAGTTGGTTCTGCACTGTGCAAAATATAACTGTCACTTGCAACAAGGACAGGACGTAGACGAAAAGACTTGAGATCTTAACAAAGCCTGGATTGAAGCTAGATATACCTGAAGATTGCTTCCGTTGGGTGAAGGAGAATACGTTTTCAGAGACATTGCTGCAGTTGCCACATCATGCTTACAATTTCTTATTTATTTGATTTTATCCCCATGTGCCTTGCAGCAAATCCTCGCGAGCAATTTTTTTTTAATGAACGAGGAGCAGTCTTTGTCGGCTTATCTTCCTTTTATATCTTTGGTTCATGTTGGGCTCTTACATGCTCGATTGTCAATTCACCTCGGGCAAACGATCGGCTCAAGTTATACCTGCACGTCACTGAGTTACGCTCTGCTAGGAGTTCTTCTTTTTGTTGTTGTTGTTGAGAACACTTTCTTTTGAACAAGTAAATATTTAAAGCCAACAAATCACCCTCGCGGAAGCACCTATACACTTGCTTATCGCCCTGAACTTCATTGGTTGCTTCTTTCCGAAGGGTCTTTGCAGTCGAATTCTATCTCTTACCAAACGACATCATCAGAGTTTTCCTCTATACTGACTGCATCTAAACCAAGAGCTCGGCGTTTTGTTGTGAAACGCGGATGCCGAACAAAAAGGTGGTCTTGTTTATATGCACGTTTGTGTTTCTTTTTCTGTTTTCTTGCGTATGTGGGAGTGAGCGGTGGTCACGTGGCCGTCTCTATAACCATCGCCTCACAAACACGCCAGGCAATGACGGTCAACAGCAGCAAAGTTTAAAAACAGATGCTCCTGGAAGCGTTGCACGATTGAACCGCGAAAGAGGGGTCCCATTCTTTACCAGGCGGCACCCTGCGGCTTGGAGGCCAATTTCCTCCTCCTAAGTTCAAGGTTGCGTTTCTCCATGATAGTTTTATCACCGGCCTCTATACGTGGTGTCGGTCTCCTCGGTTTACCTTCGCAAAGGTTGCCTTCCCAGCTGTGATGTTATCGTTGATGGCGCCAGAAGTGAAAGCGTCAGCAGTCCGTTTTGTTTCTGCTGCTTTCTCTCTCACCACAGACAGCGCAACGCCAGATTGCACTGACGCAGGACGTGACCGCACCGTCCAGCCGATGCTCGTGTTGTTGTTCCGCGCCCCTTCTATTTTACTTCTCCAGAAGTGACGACGCGTTGCGGGTCTCGGAGCCTGCGCCTTTAAACGCTGACCGAGCGAGGCAACGAATTGAACAATGACGCCCGTCTGTTTCACAATGTTCCAGCGCCCATTGTGTTTGGGATGAAATATAATGGCAGAAGCCTCTCACCGAACTAAGAAATAAATATCGCCTCTCGACGCTGTGTTCGCCCGGTTTTGCACAGCCCATTGTGTGTGCTCCAGAGAGACAGAAGCACACCATCGTGCTTAGACTTGTTCGTACTTGGACCTATGGCGGGCTCCCCGTAGCAGGTCACTGTGACATCAATACTCGAAAGAAGTTGGACATGTTTATCAATATTGTTTAAACTCTTCATCTCGAATAGCGCCGTTCTACGCAGGGATATCTTGCCTGTAGCATCGTAGTGGTTTATATTGAGTGACACTGTTACCTATAGGAGTTATCCCAAGTCACTTCAAGGTAAGTGCTTTCATTTGTGTCTGTTCGACGCAAGCACGTTGTCGCAGGCTGCGGAAAACGGGAGTTCATGGCCAAATTTCGGTGTGTCGTAAACAATTCCATCGTTTCGGTTAAGTCTTGTGCGTCGCAATAACCGCAAGAAAATGAGAAGATTGATTGCTTCTTCTTTTAAACCGATTGTGTGTATGCTATAGTTAGTGTATTCAGAAGAAAGGGTTTCGTATGTGTACTAGTAAATTTACGTCTTCCACTCCAAGATCTCGTCCTCAATAATAATTTTTGTTCATTTTATTTTGTAGAAACTCGCCTCAACTAGACCTACGTAGTCAACCTTAGAGTGCCGCTAGCTGGCTAGTTATGACATTACGAAGAGAAGCTCATAAGCGTAGCCATCAAATATTCGAAAAAAAAAATGTCGCACTTCCGATATTGCAATACACCCACCGTGGTTGCTCAGTGGCTATGGTGTTCGGCTTCTGAGCACGAGGTCGCGGGACCAAATGCCGGCCACGGCGGCCGCATTTCGCCGGGGCGAAATGCAAAAACACAGGTGTACTTAGACTTAGGTGCACGTTAAAGAACCCTAGGTGGACGAAATTTTCGGAGTCCTCCAGTACGGCGTGCCTCAAGATCAGAAAGTGGTTTTGGCACGTAAAACCCCATAATTTAATTTAATTTTAATATTGCAATACAGAAGCGTCATGCGAAAACGACAGCCAAGGCAGTAAAAGTTGCTTTGAAATTGTATTCTCATTAAGTAAAATGGTATTAAATCGTTTCTGTCACTCGACCCCCTTTGTGTCAATACGACGGCACAGCATCCCACCACAAGTTGTAACTACTGTACTTTTCTCAGTTCCCAAAAATTGTTGCCAAGCTTTTTTTCAATTTTAGTCAATTGGAGGAAAATCCACTTTAGGAAGATTGTTGCTACTGGTCATGGATGTTATGGGATGAGCGGGTAACTCTATCATGCAATGAGAAAGGAGCGTCACTGTTTTCCGTACCGAGAAATACAGCCGCACTTTTACAAGTTCACCGCCACGTAGTAAATTTCTGATGCGGTGTGAGATTTTCCTTTCTGTAAATAACTATAATTTTTTTTTGAAAAGCTTCATTGTTGGTGAAAATACTCATCTTTCTGTGCTCTCTTTGACAATAGCTGATCTCTTTATTGAAATCCTAGGTGTGTAATTTCTGCTAACATTGAAATTCTCGCAGTATAGTTTTCTATAGATTAGACATCACTGTCGGCTTCACAATAAAGCACCGCGCTAATTACCAGCACGACAAAGACGTTGAAAAGCTCAATTTTTTTTAGTGTGCTCACGATCGCTTGCAACGAATGACGAGTTGCTTTATATTCATCACGCAGAAGCGAATGGCAGGAAAAACGAGGCGCACGAAACACCACCAAATTGGGCTCTCCTTTCCATGACGTGTCACTCAATTATGCATCTCGTGCACCGGAACACACAGCAGGTGGGTCATCTCGTCTCATGTGTTAAGGTGGTTTATTCGGGGGGTGCTTATTTATTTTATTTTTCTCGGTTGTGAAGTTTGTGATTGTTAGGACGAATAATTTTGGCTTCCGAGCCTGGGGCGTGACAAGTATTGGACATTGGACGTCATAGGCCGTTCATTATCTCTTGCGTATGCACACACACGCTTTTACAACGCGCCAAAGAAGTCGTCGTCCATTCGCCTCCGCAAAGTTTAATCTGATTATCCGGCGAGTTCAAAATGAACCAAGCCCTCAGGAATGACGTGAGGTGCATTCACTCGTCGTTCGTTTGGACATCGTTAATTATGAAGCCCTAAAGAGGCGACTTTGTGCGGACGCGGCTAGGGCCGCAGTTCCAGCCGCCATAGGCTGAAAGCTCGTCCCGCCGAGCCCCTCAGAGTTGGCAAGGCAGGCTTTAGGAATGAACTCGCTTGGGGAGGGTCGATGCAGTGATAGAGCTGTTTCAGTTCGGTGGGATTCGGCGTCCCCTTCCCGTTACCAGCGTCGTTGCGATGAAGCGAGCCTGAACTCCGGAATAAGCTGCGCACAGGAGAATAGGCGCGTTTTCAAACCCTACAAAGGCGCTGCTCCGAGACGAACGCTATCCCGTCGTCTTAGCCGTGCGCGCCCGGTTATCGGCCATCCTCGTGCGACGGTGTCAGGGCGCCCTGACACCGCGTCTTCTAGCTCAGGGTGATGACAGGTCCCGCATAAGCGCCCCAAGGTTGCAGGTATTACTGCGTGAACAAAGATATCCATATCCAAGCTTCACTCACATTAGTAGTCATTACACAGGGTGTCCCCCAGCTAACTTTAGCCAGAGTTTTAAAATATGCGAATGCCATGTAGCTGCACAGAACAAAGGTAATGTTACTTGCCATCGCTTGGAGATACTCGAATTACTTTTCTTATTCCGCCTAATTAGATTATTAGTCTTAATTATTGAATCAACTCAAATATTATAATTAGATGGAAAATGTCAATGAGAAAATTGTAGAGCAACATGAAAAACTGCCGGTACAGCTTTCTGTTGCTCAAGGCTTGCTACATAAAAGTGTTTTGCGCGACTAGCTGCTCGAGGCAATCTTAATAAACAATACTAATTAACTCATTAGGTGTAATTAAAAAGAATAATTTGAGTATCTCCAAGCGATGACCAATAACATTACCTTGGTTTTGTCGAGCTACATGGTACTCGCATAATTTTAAACTCTGCTTAAAATTAGCTGGGACACCCTGCATACTGGCCGATACCGAATCACGCATCTTGAGCCAGATTGCTTGCCGTGAACGCTGATACACCCCATTTCGTTGAATAAGGCCGTATTTGTCCATATTTGGCCTTTGGGTCAAATATGGTCAGGAAGATGATGTATAATTATAATGTCATCGTCCTGTACGGCAACGTTGACTCTGAGATGCCCTAACATCTGTCAGATAACGTTCATGTGAGTCTCCAGAATTTAACTGAAGCCGCCTGTGGAGAACGTCCAACCAGGTAGACCCCTGCTTAAATGCTTCCGTAAAACTCGAAATTGAGTGATATATCTTCGTTTTGAATGGAAGGGCTGTATACTGTCTGTATACTGTGTGCAAGATGCAATTATTCAAAGCTCTGTTCGTATATATCAGTGTTAGTTTCTTAGCGATTGTACAGCAGGCGGAAAATTATACTTATATTAGGCTGAATTTTATATATTCTAGTGCTTAAAAAGTATTTGATTGTCGCTAAGGGAACCGTATAGCCGACATTTCACATTTATTTTTTTTATTATTGTTTTTTTTTGTTGTTGTTGTCGCTGTGGTTCCATCGGGAGAGAGTCCCCATGACGTACACATTTAGAGGCCGTTGGTAACTGTAGTATAGAGAAAACGACATTTAAGGCAGTTGCCTTAAAAGTGTATCGCAAAGAGGTTTGTTGCACGCTGTGTTGAGCTGATTAAAGTGCGTTCACTATTCATATTTAAAAATTATTAAAATTATTATGCTAGTAAAAAACACGTAAAGGCCTCAACGACATGGATTATTTGCATCTCTCAAGCATTGCTCTACGGCAGCTTTTGGTTTGGCAAAGAATGGGAGCCTGCACATCCATTCTAGTGCAGCGAACATCAGGGCGGTACATCTATTTTGTCACCATTACAATACACTGCATGTACAGGGTAAAAAAGAAATTGTAAAATTAAAATTTTACAAGGCAGATTGACGACAGCATGGTACGTGACTGCTCAAATCACGACACATCCCCAAAATACTGCGACCTCAAAAACTCTACAGCGTTAGTTCATTCCCCAGAGTCTCCAAGACATGAGGACATTGAATGTCGCGAATACGGGATGTACAGACGACTGATTTATCTTGATTTTCATTTCTCTTTCTTCTTCATTATCTTTTTTAAATAGAAGCCTTCCCGAGTTGTCTGGCCTTACCATCTTGTTCCCAAATGCAAAACTGAGAGAGAGAGAGAGAGAGAAAGAGAGAGAGAGAGAGAGTTTCTTATGAGGGTTAAAATGGAGCAGCGTGGCTCGCAATATCTCACAATGACTTCCTCGCGTGGCTAACCCGCGCTAAGGCAGATTCCGCGGTAGAGGCACGCCAGCTGGAAACTGGGGAAAATTGGGATGCGAGGCGAGAGTGAAGCACATAGTGCAAAACAATGTGCTCCTTCGTGCGCGGTGCAGTCTCTTCGTTTTGTTGCACTTCCTTTCGTCGCCCTCCTTCAAGCGATTTGATTAATTAACGTTTAGTGAACGGGCGTCACACACGTGACATGCGTGCCAACGACTGCACTGGAATTTGCCCGTCTCTTTGTTTTGTGTGTTTGTCCGTTGGCTGCGCATGCGAGGCAGACAGAAAGGCAAGGAGGTCAACCTGAAACAAGTCCCCGGTTTGCTGCCCTGCACGCGGATTAGGAAAATCATGGTTACAATGAAGGAAGAAGGAGAGAAAGAAACTCAGGGGCCCTAGAACGTAAAACTATTCCAATATGCTCTTATTACAATCTCCTGACGTCAAACTTACGCAACCGCCAATGCAAGAATGGGGCGGTGACCCGCAGCGTTGCCTGAAAAGCCCAATCAAACGCTCTCCTCGTTTATAGAAGGTCACTGTTGTTAGCTTTCAAAAACAATAACATTGCCTACATTGAATGGTTTTTCTTTTCTAATTGGCTGACAAGAGGCAAGGAGCACGCTCAAGTGGAGAGGGTTTCGATGGGGCCTAGCCGGCACATTAAAAATAGATAACCGGATGAAGATCCGGTTATCCACGGATAATCTGCGATCGGTGCACTTTTTCTTACTTACATACATAAATCGCGGTGGCGTGCAACGGTCAATTAAAGTGGCGCTAAAACGGATCCTCAGCAAAGAAAAGTTGGCAGAGCGATGTCGTATAAGTGCCGTAAGGGCTCGATAACGTTATACGGCCACGCAGAAAGTTTTGTTATATTCACATAAATCCATGCTGTCCAGAAGGTGTGCGTAGCTAGGGCCTGAGCGACCGGCGGCAGCCATCGTCTATTCCTTTCGGAACGGGGCAGTCTGCGGCTATTCAGAGAAAACATCCAGTTTTGTTCGGCATATTATTGCATCTTTAACGCGCACACATTACTTTGACGCAAAAAGTTTTTCAGATTGGGAGCTATCGCGGTTTTTGTGACATCGCGTGCCAGACAGGCGAAGTGAGAGTCGTTCAAAAAAGCTTTCGACCAATCGCGAAGCACTGATTGCATAATGGTATATAGTTTGGATAGATTGCAGTAGATAAGTTTGGAATAGCTTTACGTTATAGCGCCCCAGGAAGTACTACAGGCGCTCACTGAGGACGGAAGAAGAAGTAAAGACACAATGTTTTAAAAGTCTACTGATGGGATGTAGAGCCACGTCTCTCACCTGTATGTTCGGGAGTTGCCTCCTCCGACAGAGGTCGGCCGTCAAACTTTTTGAGCACAGCGGTAAGTGAGCGTCTCTGTGCACAACACTGCGTACACTTGCACATAATATCGTTGACGATTTCCCTCTTCACCGCAGTGGTCACAGGCGGTGGCGTTGGCTATTCCTACGCCGAAGTCGTGGGCATTGGTGAATGCCAGGCCCAATCATAGCCTGCATCAAAGGGTCGCATCTCTTCGGGGCAGTCCTAAAGTTAGGGTCCAGGGAATGTAGTCGCGTGTCTCTCATGTTGTATGCGTTTGTATAATTGGCTGTGACGTATCTATGTTTACTGCACATATGATTATGTTTCTGTTTGTGTATACCCGTAGGCAAACGGGACGCTAGAGGATAACGAAAAGAAGGCAGGCACAACGCCTTCTATTGAGAATAGCTTGTTTTGGAATGCTTGTTCAATCCACCACAATATATTGTCCATGGCGTTACGCTGTTGCGTTCGAGGGGGTGGGTTCGATCTTGGCGGTGACCACCACTGTCTAATGAGTGCGAAATAATCCAAAAACGTTTGTGCACCATGCATTAGACGCACGTTAAAGCACTTCAGGTAACCAAAGCTAATCCGGAGTGTCCCACTATCTCATGGTTCATAATCATGCCGTGGTTTGAGGACGTAAAAACGCACAATTTATTTCTCAATTAAGAACTTCATGTGTGACCACATCGACGGGTGCAGAACTCGCGGCGCTCCGTGCTGCACTTGATTTCATTAAGCAGAAGCCACCGCAACAATGGACAGTCTTTAGTGACTCCAAGGCAGCCCTTCAGTGCATACGAAGCCCAATGCGCCACGGACCCAATGAACAACTGGCCTCAGAAATTCGGCACATATATCACCAAAGCTATGACAAGGGACACAACATAATCTTTCAATGGCTTCCAGGACATTGTAACATCAGCGGGAATGACCACGCCGACGAAGCCGCCCGTTCTGCACATGAAAGTGGTCAACGAGTCTTCATTCCGCTTTCGCGAACAGACGCTGCGGCTCAGCTGCGATTGATGTCCCGTGAGTGTACTTTGCCCCTGTGGGACTCGAATGTTTTCACAATGTGTCGGTTGCGTTCGTTGTCTCCGGACATACGGATGCACCTCCCGCCTGGATTACCCCGACGTGACCAGACTATGCTCTACCGTCTGTGGCTAGGCGTTGCCTTTACAAACGCCTATGCTTTCCTCATAGGAATGGCCAACAGCCCCACGTGCGACACATGTAACATCGACGAGACGCTCGCACACATTATCTGTGTCTGCCCGCGAAACAGTGCTGAGAGACAAGTGATGTGCAGAGTGCTGGACCAGTTGGACAATCGTCCACTTTCAGAACTAAAAGCTTTAGGCCAATGCTCCGAAAGAACATCCGCGTTGAAGGCCTTACTCGCGCTAGTAAAGTTCTTGCGGTCCACGGGGCTTCACGACAGACTCTAAGAATGCCGCCCCCTACCGCTCTGTAGTGTACGCGCTTTGTTCGTGCTTGTCTCCCTTTCTTTCTATCTCCCCCTTCTACTCTGTTTCTCTTTTTATCCCTCTTAACCCTTACCCCCTGCGCAGGGTAGCCAACCGGAACTACCTCTGGTTAACCTCCCTGCCTTTCTCTACATTATTTTCTCTCTCTCTCTCTTCTCAACGTTCCTTTTTTTTTTCGTTTCAGAAATAACTTGTCCGTTTCGCGACAACAAGTAACAATCTCATTAATAACCTCGTTAGCTTTTTTTTCGACAAAGTTGTTTCAATTACTGATATAATGCTTACTACAGATTGATTACTCATAAGGAAATACTTCTATAGTAAAATCCAGCGCGGATACAGCAGCATACAGAGTGCTACCAAGATTTAATCGAATACACTTGCAACGTTTGCGATTTCATGTAGAGAAACCAGACAACACGCACCTGCTGTAATCTGGCAGCACGCCGAGCTTCACTGACTGCCTCGCGCTTTGTGTGGGAGGAATGCATATTTCATTTTCGCTTATGTTTCTCAACAAGCCGGCCGTTTGCGTTCGACGCGGCAGATGTCTCGCTCGATCGCGAGCGCGAAGACAGAAATTTCCTTGTGCCCTGTAGCAAGAAATGCCTGCTTTTTCTTTCCTGCAAAAAAAGAAAACGAAAAGGAAAAAGAAGAAAAGAAAAGAAAAAGCAGTGATGACGCCACAACGTAGATGTGACGACTTGCGGGCATTGTGACGGTGCTGTGAAAATGGACGACCGACTGTGGCAGCTCATCTGGGCGGCGGACAATGGCTCCCCAAACGGTGATTAATCCGCCGCCGTTCAGGTGCGTCGGTGCGTCAGCAGTGAGTGGCTTCTTTCTCTGCTGCCCTTAACGTCGCCGCTTCGAAAGCCGCCGGCGAATTCAGAAGCTCAGCTGAAATCGCCCACTGATGCACGGAGTGCGCGTGTCTTTCCTGCGCGCGCATAGACGCTAGATGGCCTCTGGCTGCGGTGTACCTGTATCTACCGATACAGTGAATTTGGAACTTAATGAATCGAGGGGTTGAAAGGGAGCCTTTTGAAGAGAGAAAAGCAGAAAGAAAGAAAGAAAGAAAGAAAGAAAGAAAGAAAGAAAGAAAGAAAGAAGGAAAGAAAGAAAGAAAGAAAGAAAGAAAGAAAGAAAGAAAGAAAGAAAGAAAGAAAGAAAGAAAGAAAGAAAGAAAGAGGCATTATAACCTCCTGTTCCACCCATGCGCTACACTACACTGGAGAAGTTAGCCGTGTTACAATGGAGGAAGGAGTGGGATGAGTAAAGATGAAAGAACAAGAAATTAACGGACGCGCGTGCACAATTAAGACAGCGTTCACTGCAAATTATAATATAGTACTGCAGGCTAATTAAAAAAGAATATTTTTATTAACCGTAGGTCAGCAAATGACGGCGTTTCTTAGGAGCACCGGCTACTTTTCCGCTTCTACGTCTTACGAAAGGAAGAACGCTCGGTTAATAAGACCATAACGATAAACGAAAAATAGTTGGGGACGAGTTCATGCAAACATTTGATAGACACTCACAATCACAAAAGCGAGTCGTGACACAGCTGTTGCACCAGAATGCAAGTTCCTTTAGCCGCTGTGAGGGGAAAAAACGAAGCTCTAGTTACAAATTACATGTGCCACCGAGTGTTCTGTGCGAAGCGAAGCAGAAATCTAGCAGAGTTGTGTAAAGAAGAAGAGAATCTCTTCAATTGCCAAACGAAAGACAGGGGCAGGGTATATGTTAGATAGCCTCGTCGCAAGTGTAGAAGTTGCACCAGGCATTCTCAATTACATGCTCGTAGCAAAAGAGTTGGCGGTCGTTCTGCAGACGCCCAATGGGTGGAGTAAAGTGGCCTCGCAAAGAAATAGGCCAAGCGCTATTCGAAGACCCAGCGAAGGGCCGACGGAGCACAGGCATAAGTTGGTAGATTGCGAAGGATTCCACCCCTTTGGTGTTGTTACATGCTCATCTAATTGAATTTACCACGCTGTACCCACGCTCTCGAAGAATCTATCTCTACCCGTGGAACTTGTATTTGTGTAGCCCTGCTTTCTTTAATAAGGAGACACGCGTCTCATGTAGCACAAAAAGTAACGATTAAAATGTTAATCAAGGAAAATACTCATGAACGCTTATGAATAATATAATCACGGAAAATATTTATGAAAGCCTATGGATAATATAAACAGTTATGTGTAATGATGTGAGAAAAAGAAACCGGGTACACCTAAGCTCTTATGAGTTGTGAATGCTAAAGCATCAATGTCCAATTGAACGCCGGTGAGCTGTCCTTTGAGTACTCCGCAGGCAAGCAAGCGCGCTGAGTCACTTGGCGAACCCCTCCTAGATAGCACAAGGCCTGTGCGCTTCGATCCGTGACGGACTGCCATAAGATCTAATGGGGCACTCCCGTGTAAGTCCAGGAGAGCTTTACGTCACCTATTTAGTCATGCCGGGCTTGGAAATGAAAATTACGACCGAAGTAGCATGATGCAATAAAGCAGAGTGCACAAAGATTCTGTTCAGGAGGCGATCCAAGCCCTGCATCGCGTATTTGCAACGTTTTTCTGGAGCTCGAGTTGTGAATCGATGCGGCGCGATAAACCGTTGCTCCCCCTTGAACGAGGTGGTCCAGTATTAGTCCATCTCTTCGTCAGGCAAATTGCTTCTCTCCTGCCTTTCTTTCGAGAGAGTGACCCTCCGTTGTTTCTTTTTTTTTTTTGAACTGTAGCCATTCCCACTACTTCATTATGTCGCTAACATAATAAGGTCAACAGATGCCAAAGATGTCCCACAGGCTCCTTGGGGCTTTCTCAAGGAGGTTGTTGACTCGTTATTTTCTTGAAAGTTAGATTCAGCCTGTAGTACATGCTCACTGCGAGTCAAAAAGCAACATCTGCCGCACTGGTGGATCCGAATTTCCCAGATCATTTGTATCGTGCACCTTATTTTAGTCAGCCTTATCAGGATGTACCTAAGTGGCTGCGTAAGATGCGTATGTCCCCTGAAGTAAAAACATTTTTCTTTAAACTGCACTGGCAAACACTTCCTGTTAAAACTTGGTTAAATTCGAGGGGCTGATTGGTGCCGTTGTCCACGTTCCCAGACCATAGATCACTGTTTCATAGATTGCAGACGGCCGCTGTATTTCTTTGGGACATTCTTCAGCTTAGAAACGACATCCACATCACTCCATACTCAAGTTTTCTACCGTCTGATATTACTGGCGGTCTTCTCTATGACATGTACCTAGCACTGGATGTATACAGCCTATGGAGATGCATAATATGTGAATCACCATGCCGAAAGCCCGTGATCTACATGATCATTCTTTCGCGAAAGTGCAGCTTATTTGAGAAGTGTCAGCGCTGCTCAGGATCTTCCGCCTGACTGGATGCACTTGTTGGATGCATGTGTGTGTTTGCCTGAGTTCTGAGTGTGTAGCTGTGGCCGCTCTGTGATACTTCAGTTTTGTTTACCGTGTAATCAACAACAAGAACAACAAAAAAGCGCTGGTTTAGCCCACTGGGTAAGGAAGGCACTCTGTTTCTGAGCGTGGAGTGGTAGCTTCGAAACTCACTACCGCCAACATTTTTTTTCTTTTCGAATTTGTTCTGTTTTTATACATTTATTTGTTTATAGCGATTACCTAGGCGAAGCTTGAACGCAGGTGAGAGGCTGTGCGGACAAGGAACGCGCAGATAACGCATACCTCCGAGAACGACGATGACGTGGCGTCTCGGCGATGCCCTCACCCAACACCTGGCAAGGCAGCAAGTGCTGCCTTTCGCCCGCTCTGCTCTGTCGAGGCGCGAACATGACGTGGCGTCGCAGTCAGTGAGAATATACGCGCCGTCCTGCTGCTACAGGTGCCGGCCTTTTCGTTCAATAGGCCATTTTGTTCTTTCGCATCAAAATAACGCAATGAAGAAATGAGGAAGGCGGACACGATTTATCTTTAATATTTATATAAATAACTCGCTTGTCGATGTGGTTAGCTTACACTTAGCTACAATTTAGTGAAACTTCTTGCACTGTATTAGGATATAACCTTGCGCCAGTTTGTGATAGTTCGTAACAGCGGTATCGCTCTCTATTCTTCTCTGTCCTTTTTTCTTACATTTGTGCGCTACGCAATACCGGCGTTATGTTCTCGTACTGTCGCTCTTAACGAACAAGGCAGGCATGAGAACAGCCTACGTCTCGTATAAAGTTGAAGAAACAGTCAAGGCGGCGGTTCTAGATATCTTGTGAACACGCCAGTTGAGTATGGAACACACCGTTAGATACCTGTCACGTCCTCTTTTTGCACTTCAACAAAATAAGAAACAATGTGGTGAATGTCGTGGAGGCGGGAATTTCACCACGCGCGCGATTTGCAGCACGTCATGAAGGCTTAAAACAGACAAACTTCGTGCGTCGATGCTTCGGCAGAACAGCATTAAATGAGTATGTTGACCACAACTACGCGCAGTACGTGTGGCGATTCTTCATGGTGGCTCTGAGCAAAGGCAACCGGAACAAGACAACGAGTCAGGAAAGCCGTATGACGCAGTAGTCTTCCAACTGCTTGCACAGCACCAGCCTCTTGAGGAAAACCACTGCTCAGACGCCCGCTCAACGTACGGAGCAGCAAGCGCACGCGACCTTGTCGGGACAGCGTTCAGCACGCAAAATTCCACACGTTCCTCGACTTAACGCACGACCCTGCACAGCCTTTATACCTAACGAATCCCATGTGCCTTAAACGTCTTCCCTCTCTGTTTTGACATTGCGTGACCTACTTTCAATAAAACCCCGTACGCTTTGCACATTTCATCGATTTTAGTCGGTACATTCGAGAACCACCGCCATTTACTCGAAACTGCCTCCGCATTCCTATCGCCGGCTTCGACCCGCCTTCGCCTGACAGCAGCCTCTGCCTCGTCCTCCCTTCAATACCGCCTGTCTTCTATTTCTCCCCTCTTAAACTTCTGATATGACATTGTATCGCCTGTGCGCTGCCATCTACGCCCGTCAGTGTACACTCTTTGCTCGTCTTTCAAGAGTTTTCTCGGCCAAGGTATGCAGCCGATTTGATACTCCCATCTAGCAATAAGAAATAAAAATAGTGTAAGGTAATGCAAGTTCTACAAAGCGGCAGCCCCAGTCGATGAACGCTGCTATGCTTGTGGTACTGCAATAAACGTTTTGGTTGTTCGTTATTTCGTTCTGGTCACGGCAGGCGTTTTCAAATAAAGAGACGTAGGGACGCATAGCGAGCTCAGAGGCAACTAAAGTATTGGCCGCGAGATCGACCTATAGGTGGCAGCACCGTCGCCCCGTTAGTGTGGATGCGTCGCCCGTGCGGTGTGTGGAAGTGTAGGGAGCTACTGTTTTCATTTCGCGATTCTGTGCTCCGTGCCCGCAGAAAACTCTTCATTTACCATCGTGAGATTTTGCTTGGTTCCGCAATGCAGCACATATTGCATAGAGCCAGGGATAAGCTTTCACTGCTATCCCGTTGACGCGGCACGTCGCCGAGAGTGGCTCGTCAGGCTTCAGAACGGCAAGGCGCCTTCCAAGTATGCGATGGTGTGCAGTAAGCACTTCGACGATGGTGCGTTCAAGCGTTCGCTGACGAAAAAGGATGGCGAGTAGTCCAATATGATATCACGTTTGGGAATCCTAATCGGCAATCTAGGCATTAATGTTTGCTGCATGCGTAGTTGTTGTGTGGTTGCTGTCCGTGTGAAGATCGTTGCAGTCCGCGAAAGTTCGTGTCGGCGTGGCCTGGGATGCCAGTAATAAGTTGCCTGTGCTTTTATATACTTCCGCAAGTAAATTAACCGCGTGTCCACGCATGCAATTTATTTTATAAACTTCATGCGCCGCCTGCGCAGTGAATTCAAGGTTCGCGCTCAGCTGCGAGTCCGTTTAAACGACCGTCACCGAGCGTGACTAGTTGTCACGTTTTCCGTTGTCTTTCCTCAGCCACGGGAACTGTTCTCTGTGTTCAGAAGTGTGAATACGAGCACCGAAACACGGCAACTGTGTACGCATGATCTCGTACAGATTAAACAGTGTCGTTTCGCGAGCCAACAGCGGATGGTCCATTAAGCGATGAACGAACATGCGCGAGCGAATTTATTGCTACTGCTCATATTGATATATTTTTTTCTCTCTATTATAGGGGGGCGGAAAAAATTGAAGCCCGATGCACTGCATTCAAGCACCACTGCAAATTCAAGTGCCTGCATGCGAAAGTAATTAAAGGAATCTAATGATTATGATACAACATAAATTATACGTTGCATGCTTTATTTGAGCTTCGTGTAACGGTTGCAACTGATTATAAAGCAACTCGAAAACATCTTACTATGGTAGTAACACTCTGAAACTAACTCGCGATTTCGTAGGTCTGGCGAAAAACAAAAATTGATAAAGCAACATAAGTTCTCTAAATTTATCGCATAACGTAAACACATCACAAATCAGCGAGTCAGCTTAGTGTGATGTAATGTAAACAAATCGCGATACGCGCCGCGACCAACTACATCCGAACATCTTGAGGCAATACTTTACCCTGCAGGGCATGTGCAGTTCAATTCTGCTATTTTTGTCTCGTCGGTCAAATTCAGGTCGACTCGGTGTGGGTCTTTACTAAGCGCGGACGACTGCAGCCCGAATGCGATAACGTGCACAGGACCGTCAGAGCAGCAGGTGGAAGCGACGGCACTACACTCAATGATGTGGCCCGCCGCAGCGACTTGGTCGCCTTCGACGAGACACCTGACACCGTCCCTAACATGGTTGAGAATTGTGCTTAGAGGCAAGGGCGCTGTAAAACGGAAAAAGAACGCATGTTAACTTCACAACACGTTGAAAGGAGACGAGCGCACATGGTGTGGTCGCGTTAAGCAAATGCTTTTCGCATCAGTACACTAAAAACGTACAGCGATTTACTTTACGAATTTCCGTTACAAAAATGAAAGAATAACAGGTTGAGAGGTTACTAACCATCGAACAAACCGTCCTTGTCAACATCCATCGTGATTTCGCGAACTACGATCGCTGCACACTGCGGCTGGAGCGGCGACGGGCCGCCGGCATCCACACTTGGGAGCTTCGTCACCTCGCCGCTAGGAGCCGACTCTGTTCGATCTCGAGGCCAATAGCACAACAGACGAATTACCCTGACGCTCCGCTTCGCTCTTACCATCCGTATCTTTAAACTGTTATGTTCGCAGGTTAGTTAGTTAGTTAGTTAGTTAGTTAGTTAGTTAGTTAGTTAGTTAGTTAGTTAGTTAGTTAGTTTGTTTGTTTGTTTGTTAGATGGTCAGTTAGATAGATAGATAGATAGATAGATAGATAGATAGATAGATAGATAGATAGATAGATAGATAGATAGATAGATAGATAGATAGATAGATAGATAGATAGATAGATAGATAGATAGATAGATAGATAGATAGATAGATAGATAGATAGATAGATAGATAGATAGATAGATAGATAGATAGATAGATAGATAGATAGATAGATTTCGTTGGCCAATCAGTTGCAGAGGTTGGAAGCACGTACCTCCTGTTATTGCATTTCACTTCTATATGTACTAAGGCACTACATACGATGAAAGTTAGTGAAATAATCTAAAAAAAAATATTGATAAAACGTGCAAGAATGTTCGAATGAAATGGTAGATGGTCCGATGTCACACTTATGCACGAGGTTGAAAAAATTGTGAAGTCGTACCACCACATTGTTTCAACAAAACAAGAAAAGGAGAACCTTTCTTCCTCAGCAACGCATGCAGGTAGACTTGGTCGGTGCTGTTCTGATACATATAGAGCACCAACACATGTCACTTGATCGGCAGAGCTATCGTGCTTCTTTTCTTCTTGGAACACCACCAGCGGTAAAGAAAATTTGTGGTCTTAGCATATCGTTAAGTATTTAGCCGTTTCTGCTTGTTTCGATCAGCACCACGAGTAACGAAACAAAAACGAGATGACATGCCTAACCATAGAATTTTTTTTTTGTTTCTGGAACTTTGCTTCCGTTTAATGTTAAGAAAAGTCTGGCCTTCCTTTTTGTTTTTCTTGTTTTTGTTTTTTCTTTTCATTTCGTTGGTTGTGCTGACTCCTCGCATACCATGCTACAAAAAGCAAAAGACTGCAGCCAACAAATTTCCAGTCAGTAAGGGAAACGAACTGCGTACATTTCATTATATAATCAACTGACGCGTCAAAGTTGTTTTCGCTTGTATTTTTGCTCGATGAACTTTGGAGAGCCACGGAAACTTCTTCCACGCGCCTCGCTTGTATAAGGAAGTAAATTAGGGTCACGAGCAGACAATATTTGTACATAGAAGGCAGAGATAACGAGGAACTGATTATACGTGATATAATGTGTCAGCATCGCGGAAAAATCTCTTCATAAAGAAACAGTCACAAAAATATTTGCTTCGCGCAGAACAATTGTTCTAATTGCAAAGCGAAAAACTGTCACTCTTAGTCTGGAAGAGCTTGCTAGAAGCATATCTTTCCTCTGCTTCTCTTCTTTTCCATTTTTATTTTAAAGAGTGAGCTCTTACTTTGACTTGCGACGGCACAAAAGCTTTCTTGTGCAACGGATGAACTTTTCGCTGGCTGTAAGGCAAATTACCTTCCTTGTGTAACGCGCACCTTTATTTTTATATTGTCCCGAATTTCACTAATTCTGCCCATGTCTCATAAAATTGATATTTACGACATAGTTCGGGCTATCGAGAAACCTGCATGCACCACAAAGCTGTATTCTGCTCACCGGAATTTTTACACCTACACGTAAATTATCGAGGAGACTATGATAAATTTAAGACCTGAAGTGTAAAAACTCGGGTTCCTCGTCGATAAATGACAACTCCGAACACAACATTGCACCAACCATGTAGGTTGTCTTAGAATGCGCCTTATCACTATTACTTCTTTTTTTCAAATTATTTGGACTTCGCATGAAACCTATCTGATCGATCAACTCGAAGCAATACAAAATAAAGCGGCAAGGTATATCGCAAAAAAATACTCGCGAAGCTGCAGTGTTACGGATATCAAGGAATCACTTCCATTGCCCTCTATTCAAAACCGCCGACTAATAACATTGTTATCACATTTTCACGCGCTTTATCATAGTAAATCCCTGTTCCGCGAATCTTACATCAATGCAGCTCATAGTACCTGTCGGCGTTTTGATCACTCACTTAAAGTGCAACCCTTTTTTGCTCGCACTAATCTGTATCGTCATTCACCATTAGTTTTGGCAACATATTATTGGGATAAACTACCGAGGGGCATTGTATATGCCATTAACCATGATGGTTTTGCTAACAGGTTGAAGATTTTCCTAAATGTGTGATTATTTCTGTGTTGAGTGCTTACTTGCGTATGTTATTCTTTCTGTATATAATTATGTCACTGTATCTTGCCTATGTTCTTTTTTACACGTTTGTAGTTGTAACTGGCTCCCCCCTCCTATGTAATACCTGAATGCGCCCTTACGGTATATGAGTAAATAAATGAATAAATAAAGAACTCCTATACTTTTCCCGGGAGTAATAACCGAAAAATCAACCTTTTTGCTTTCGGGTAACCTTTATCACTCGCAGCGCCTAAGTCCATATACAGAAGTGAATTGGATTAGCTGAAAACCTCGAGCCTCTACACTTGATTCCCTTGCTTAATCTCAACTCTCCAACTTGGCAGTGAGTTACGGGCTCCACTTATGCTTCGAGAAGCCGCGTAAGGCACCTACGCTACCACAGGAATGTAACTTGTTCGGCACTCGAAAATTTCTAATGTAACTACTTTCAATACAAACGCATTGCCGATAAAGCTGCGTAATCACAACATTACGCATCGCGTGCGGCCAGTGCTGCTACATTCAGGCAGTGTAATCGAGCCGTCGATAAGCATCGCCTACGTGTTGAGCGCAGTCAAGGCGCTTCCTATGCTGTCGAGAGCTAGATGCATTAATGAGGCTTTGCGAATAGCCGGGGGCGTATGTGCTGTTCCGTTTGTTTGTTTGTTTGACACTGTACATATCATATCTATCATCAAACACCTCGTGTCGCCGTCTGCCATGGTAAGATCTCCAGTTTTTAGTTGAATTCTATATCTCTCTCTTTCTCACACTATAGGCAGCGCCTTCGTTCATTGAATTAAGTCTGTATATTCTGTATGTCTTAAAGTTAATTCCCACTTAACGAATTAACAACTCGAAGTGTACCCAGGGCATACAAGGGCGTACCCTTGTATGCCCTGAGGCATTTATCCTCGCATCAAAAAAAAAAAGTGTATCAGCCTGTACTCCGCTTCCTGCTTTTCGGAATGTAAAACATTCGCTGTATGCGGTTAACATTTGTAGGGTCTTTCTGGAATGGCAAAAGCAGGTATTTTTCCATACTCCGAGAAACAGCGAAAGTAATGGAGTTGGAGCTAGGAATAACAACAGTTGAAGGAAAACACTCACGGCGGCCGCACTTCGATGGGGGCGAAATGCGAACACACCCGCGTGCCTAGATTTAGGTGCACGTTAAAGAACGCCAGGTAGTCCAAACTTCCGGAGTACCCAACTACTGCGTGCCTCATAATGAGAAAGTGGTTTCGGCACGTAAAACCCCATAACCTAACCTAAGGAAACACTGTGCGTGGAGTAGGTCAATATAATTATGCCCCGCTAGGAATACAACGCGGTTGCATATGGGACAGGCAAGAGATGCGCATGACGGCGCGTGGTGAGAGCCGGCGCGACTCTATATCGCAACGCAGACTTTCTGTGGGACGCTGTCTCTGCTGATTATACGAACGAAAACGTGTGGGAACTGGGAACCTTCGAGGTTTTGCGCGCATGCTTGCGTGGGTGTGCGTGCGCGTGTCTTCTATTGTGAAAGAAAGGAAGAAAACCTTCCGTCCCAGCATCTCGCTGCTACCTTAGAAGAGCATGATCCGGAGTTCTCGGATAAACATAGCGACTGAGGAATTTCACACGTGGCCAACCGGCGCGCTTGTTCTGGAGCTTGCTTGTTTATGTGCGTGCAGGAAATAAGCGAAATAAAGAATAAGAAACTCTGAACTACACGTACATTCAAAGGTTAGACAAAGAAAGCACTTAATTACGCATAGGACAATGAAATAATTGTAATTTGAAACAGATCGCTGTTAGAGAGAGTGACGAAAAGCTTCTGCCTGCGGTGAAAAAAGAAATTCGGCTCAGTGGCAGTGCATAAGGATGTACGCTTAAACAATCCGAATAGCACAAAATACAAAATGCTCCCGACTTCTGCTTTATTTGTGGAAGACTCCCCGCAACATTCACCATCTAAGGCTCAAGGACAGTAGTCCCGCGACAACGTAGCTGTAGATTGTTCGAAGCAACACATAAATCAAAGTTCACTTTGATATAGTGAAAACAGCGCTCCCGACACTCGCATTCCTGCTTTGGGCCTCAGGCTTTCAACTGAGAAATAGCTTGAGAACAGAGATCTCAGCAGCAGCGAAAGGGTCCGGTATTGTTTTCCCTGCATCGTGTCTTTTATCTTCACTTGCGCGCGGAGTTGCGGGAAATGTATATAGCCAGACGGCTGTAATATTTTTCATAGTTCGGCAGAGTAAAAAAGAGATCACCTCTCAACTACATTAACTTCAAGTGCTGGGAAGCGGGTGAAATAGATCAGTATTACCAGCGCGCTACAAGCAACGAGTTAGAACTTCAGAAAATGAATGAGCAATATCGTAACCATGACAAAGAGTAGCGTTCACCGAAGAGCTATCTTATTTTTTTACGAACCGGAATGAAAGCATTCCAGCGTTGCAATACATCTATCATTAAGTGGAGAGTCAAATAAAAATTAACACTGAAGTGGTGACAACATTTATATACTACAGGGCTACCGCATCGGATTTCACTTTAGTAAATTGGATTACTTCCATTGCCGTGAAGTAACCACACTGATTTACTCAGAACAAAAGATTCAGAACACATTATTTTGTATTTTTTTAAACGTCTGGTAAGATGTTGGCTTGCATCGCTGACGAAAACATCGTAGCGCAGTTGAGTGCTTGCTTCTGGGTGTTTGCGCTCAGTTCCGATAGTTATATTCTTATTGCGCACAAGGCTTGAAACGTAGCTGTTGTACACTTCGTAACACCCTGCAGCAATTAAGTATTATCACTAGTAAGTAGCTTAATCTTCTGGACTGTCACAAAAGATTCAGTTTCGACCAATCGTGGGCTATAGCACTCTAAGAAAAGTTCACACCCTTTGAGTCGTATCCTGCCACACAACGATAAACGTCATTTGTCTTGTCCGCATTTCCTTTCTTTAACGCTGTGAGCCCGGTACTTTCCAGTAACGAAAAGCATGCGCGTTATCAGCATAACATAGCATTCCCGACAGGAAAGTAGTGGGCGCGGCGTTTTCAAGAAAGGAAACGCAAGCAAGGCAGATGACGATTATCGTTGTGTGGCAGATATACACCCCAAAGGGTGTAAACCTTTTTTAGAGTGTATTGGTGAAGTCCGTCGCTTATTTGCGCGCACGACCACTTGACACTGACCACGCGTAGGTTTCGGACTTCGAACTAGTGAATCAGTCAATCTTATTAGGTCTTGGCATCCCGAGCCTAAACGCCGGGATGCCCTTCTTTTTTTTTAGGTTCACTTCTAAGTTCACTGATTAGCAAAAGCGAGTGCGTGCGGAAATTGTGTGTGCCTGGCGGGTCGGGGCATGCAGTTGGCATCGGGCACGGCCCGTTGCGTCGCGCCGGCACGCGTATACGCTGGCTTGCACGTCCTCCATTGAGCTAATAGCATTACGTCTCGCCGAAGCAGGGACCTGCGTGCTCGCTGGGGAGTCGGTGACCTCGAAAATTCAATCAGCGCCTGCAGTCACGCTGCCCGGGCTCTGGTTATAGCGAATGCGTGTTGCCCTTTCTGCTCTTCTCCGCCTCTTGTTCGCGTGCCCTGGAAGAACTTTTGTTATTTTTTTTCCCCGTTCCCTCTGCATGTTTCGTGCTAGGCTTAGCGAGCAAGCCCGACTTAGGGAAAGCGCGTGAACAAAACGCATGATTGCGCCGAAGAAGACTCCGAACCACGCCGCGAGAACAGCGGTTTCTCGAGCGCGGGCACAGCCGCTAACTTGGCCGAAGTGCTCGTTCCCCGGGTTTCTTATTTTCGAGGGTGTACTAGCGCAATTTTCGTGACTCTACGATGATGGTGGTCGTAAGCGCTTGCGATGAGTTTGTGGGCACCGGCGGTGTTCCACGAAGACGACTATACTATTTTCTTATGGCGAATCATCATAAGTTATTCACGACAGTGTCAATAGTCATTCGTGAGAGCTCTTCATGATTAATTAATTAATTAATTAATTAATTAATTAATTAATTAATTAATTAATTAATTAATTAATTTATTAATTGATTTATTTATTTATTTATTTATTTCGCAAGAATAGTGTAAATTCATTTTGGGATATTTAGAGGAGTGCGCATAAAACAGGTGGTACACTCAACGTTAGCTTCATTGGCTTCAGTTCTGAAGCTCTAACAGCATGATAATGCAAAAAGTACATATGGTACAGACAAAAGAGGCAAAATTAAGCAACAATGAAGACACCTCCAGCTATTAAACACAATGGGAAAAACACTGCAGTAGTAGAGCACAATTTACAATGTCAATGCAAAAGAAATGAACTTGAACAAAAGCTTATACGCTTACCGGAGACGCAGCGCATCCTAGCTCCGCGAAACTTGTTTTAACCCCCCTTTTTGGACGCCTGCTGGACTCAGTCCCCCTCACAGAACACTGCCCACAAAGTACTGTCCGCATTATGCTGTTGTTTTTGTGGCATGGACACATGGCTTTGCATCGTGTCTCTTCTTCCACTTGGTGATTTTTTTTTCTCGTAAAAAGTCGCGCTCACGTGGCGGTGACACGCCGCGGTGATTTAGCGGCTATGGTCTCACGCTGCTGAGCACGAGGTGGCGGGATCGATTCCCGGCCGCGGCGGCCTCATTTCGATGGGGATGAAATGCAAAGACGACCGTGACCCGTGCATTTGATGCACGTTAAAGAACTCCAGCTCGTCGAAATTATTCCAGTTCCCCCCTACCGTATGCCTCATAATCAGATCATGGTTTTGTCATGTATAACTCCAGAACTTAAAAAAAAGAAGATTCACACGCTCATGCTTTAATAGAACGAAAACCTGCTACTACAGATTGTACTGCATACAATTTGTTATGTAGGAAATGTGATCTTTGTTCATTTTTTTTCATTATTTTTAGTGGGAAACAGTTTGTTTCACTAGAAAGTCCCTTACTTTTCCTTTGGTACTCACTCTGACGCGTGCCAATTATTCTTAACGCACACATGCATATATACGTGCACGCGTACGTACAGCACGCAAGCACACCCCAGCAAATAAGCAAGCAAGTAAACAAATAAACAAACAAACAAACACAAATGAAGCAAGCGTTTTCGAAGCTGGCTTTCGTGCATTGCGATAGTTGGTGCAAGGAAGCCCGCTTTTGGGAAGCCAACGTTTCCCAACACGAGTGCGAATGCATGGATACTGCAAGTGGTAGTGTGCGTGTCCAACCACGAACGGTGCCATGAAACAATAATTGTGTTTGAAACATCCCCCCCCCTCCACAGACAAACACAAATAGGCAATCAAACAAGCAGGCAAGCAAGCAAACGAACGAATGTACATCACTTAGAATCAAACCTGCGTCCTTTCAGTTTCGATATGTGTGCTCAAGAACAGTAACTGACTGTTGCACTTGTTAGCTTGCACTATGCTCACGGTTATCGAGAGAATACAGGAATACCATAGCACAAAAAAAGGAATATATTAGCCACGAATAAGGCAGTTAAGTACGTTGATATCAAACGTTTTTCAGTGAACAGGTTTCGACTTCGTCCACACAATAATCATATGTCTGGAACAAGTATTATTTTGGTTGTACGTGTCATGGTTTGTTCTTAGTTCATTTTCTCATCAAGCCAACTCCATTTCATTGCAGCCGCGCACAATTTAGCTACGGCGAATTGTGTAGTGTACGCCGAAATAACCAGGCAATACATTTATTGTCTCGTTGGAATATCTATACAAGTTTTTTAACCATGTTATGGATAACCAAATGTCCTTTGGCAGCATATATTTTGAATTCACATAATCTTTGAAATTCGGGCACGCATGGCTATAACATTTTACTTGAATATTTTAAAAACAAACAGAATTTATTTGCTACATTCTTCCGAGTAGGGAGAAAATATGCTTAAGTAATAAACTTAATGAAATGAGAGTGAAGTGGACACTATACCAGTGGGAACATGTTTGCTTGCTCGGTCAAAAAGTCCAGTTTACATCATAAATGGTAGTAAGATGTAGATGTAGGTGTAAATCCTTGTGATCTACTGGCACGCATGCACTCTGCGGAATTCGCTAAGAACCGGGTAGGGTATAGTGAAGTGTAAAATAAACCAAAATTTCATAATAGGTCAACTTTAATCGCAACATTGAACTTGTAAAGCCTGCACGATTTTATGAAACTTTACCAGTTTTACCATGACCACACAGCAAAAACAATTCAAGTTCAATTTTAGTGAAAGAAAAGGAGGCTGAAATTTTTTTGTATTCAGCGTTTGAATCTCATTGATCCTGAAAGAAAATTTTGGATGACAGCGCTAACCTTCCCGTAGCTATGCCCAAGTGTAGAGGCACTGAAAAAAAGCACATTTTGAAACGTTAAATCTAATCCAAGGAGGCGGGGTGATGTTTCTAAGGTTTATTTTCTTTAATAAATCACCGACAAGAAATTTAAGACTGTTGTATGGTTTCCTCTTCTTTACACACATGACACATCGGTAAGGTGTGCCCAGCCCTGTATAAATAAAAATTCTAAGAAGGTATGCGACCGCGAAGCCTGCTAATGGTTACATTAATTTTTCTAGATTGGCAAAGAGTGCTTTTACAAGGGTACAATAAGTGTTTAAAATCGGAACTTTTTCTTGATAGATGGCACAGAGAATTCTCGCATCATCATTTGCCTCCGAAATCATTGCACTGGGTGCCACAGTGTTGCCTGCTTATGTCCCTCTATCACTCCGTCGAAAGAGATTTTCGTTTTCTTTTTACGATCCCCACATTGGGCGTAACACACACTTGGGGGAAAATGAGTTCTCTTGGTTGTTGTGAAAATCTACGTCTACTTCAGTGCTTCACAGTTAGTCAAGAAAGATTGCTTTACATGTTTTTGGGAAAAACAATTTGCTGTCGGGCATTGTTAGAACGTACCCATTCGCGAACCACACAGTGTCGGCAAAAAGTCTACCTCGAACAAGTTCTTGTTGTTGCCTCAAAACATGGCTCGTGCCCATGGGCGGGACCGGCCCCATTGAATGAATGAATGAATGAATGAATGAATGAATGAATGAATGAATGAATGAATGAATGAAGCCTTTATTTTAATTGGATGAATTGAAAGATACACCCAACAACATACTAAGAGGAGCAAAGGCGAACACTGAGAACGAAGCATTTGGCAATTAACTGGTAACACAGATTTTGAGAGTACCGATAAATGAAATAAATAAAAAATAAAATTAAGCTAAATTAAAATAAAATAATCATAATAATAAAATAAAGTGTCCCACGGTCGGTAACCTAGCAGCGTAATCTTCCGGATGATTGAATGAACTTGTGCAGAGCAGCAATCATCGAACGGTGGCTTACTTTTAATTGGCAGGCATCAGAATAGAAGCTATTTCTTGATTTTTTTAGTTTTTCTTTTTTGCGAGAGCTGTTTCACGCTAAATGTGCAATACAGTATAATCTAAGATACGTACAGAAAAATATATCTGTTTACAGCATCCTCGCTTTCTTTCGTGGCGAGTCAAAGTAAATAAATGAATAAACGATGACGCAGGGAAGGCCGCAAGAAAATATAATGAAAAACGTTTTTCACACCTCGTTAAGAAACGATCCTGCAAAATGAGAAATTGCAGCTCCAGGCCCTAATCGCTATCCGTAAGGTGCCTTCTTTTTATATATAGCGCGCCAACGCCATAATTCCTGACCTTTCCTCGTGGCATTCTCACAAAGTTGTTTTTTTTTTACATATTCTTCTGTTTCTTTTTTCCTTCTTCGCAGCTGTCAGTGAGCGACCAAGGAAATGAGATACGGCATTAAATGTGTTTCAGATACTAAACAAGGTAACTGAAATTGAGGGAGGCATTAACCGGGTATTAAGGTATACTGCCGCAGAAGTCGAGACTGCAAAGAAAGAAACCAAGGAATAAATTTTAAGAAATGGCAGTTTTGCGACGATTCTCGTTGATAATTTCAACATGTGCAGTAGACAAGTTGCGTGAAAATCGTCCCAAGAAAGATCGAATGGCGCTATTTTCCTAGCACCAGGCCCAGCAACGAACTCAGCCATTTCGCAGTTTACTTCGCGAAGTATTACTTCCTGCACGCAACGAGACACAGCGGTTTTACACAATTTTAGTTGAGAAATGTGCTATTGAAAACACAAAATTGTAAAGGGAGGTTATGGTGGTAGAAATATGGCGTTCGGGATAAACAAAAAAATTCTGGTAGTCGCCATCTATCTATTGCGTTGACGTCCGCGCGAGAGCGTTTGATTCAACACTCTGCTGAAGACTCATTGTCATCATGGGCAATCCGGATTACAATTCTCGCCATCATTATGGACATATTCATCGAAACCATGAGCATTATGTTCATCACGTGCATGATCATCATTATTATAATGAGCATGAGGAACGTAGCACAGCGTCGTTATGCGATGTTACTGCATACATACAGCGTGCTCATTATACAGCATTCAGACACCATCTAAGAGGCCTTGGCATGACACAGACGATTACTGGCATAACAGGACGCGCTTAAGACAATTACCGCTTCCTCGCCATATTACTTGTCCCATACATCTGCCGCGAAACAGCGAGCAATATCCACGTCATTCTGAATATGAGCTCCGGCTGTAGACGCAGCTTGTGTCTCGCATAAGGCTGCAACGTGGTCCAGGTATCAGAAAGTTCCTAATTATTTTTTCGGAAGCCATTGAGCAGTAGCGGACTTTACGTGAGTCCGATTCGGCGAATAGCTCTGAATTACAGGGAGCCGACAACTCATTATCATCAGCATCTTTAGGTTAATTGCGAGAAAAAAAAAAGGTTCCTAATAGCTATCTCCGGTTACCACCATCTTGATCAACCGACTCATCCTATTTATATATGCACCCGCAACCATCAGGTCAATCATCAACTGCAGCAACAAGCTGAACGTGTTGGTGACTTTTCAATGCGAACGCCAGTGCCAAAGACAGGACAACTTAAATAATCTGGGGTCGCCAACGGTATCCGCGCCGTGTACAGGAACGCTCCACATGTGACTGCGAGTTTGCTGGCTAGGACCTTGTGCCGTAGCCTTTATACACACTGACGCCCCACGCTGGGAGTAATTTGTGGGGAAGTGGGTCCCGAGATTCCGAGGTGGCCTCCTGTAAAGACACCTTGACCTCACACATCCTATTTTTATTCATCCTCTAGCGAAACGAGGCCAACTCTGACAGCTGCACGTGCTGCACGTACACTAGCACTCAAGCAGACCCATGCCGTGGGCAGTAGTTTGTACATGAGTCGACGAAAGGCATCCTACAAGACACAGCAATGGGTGGTATGCTCTTACGCTTCACTGCTGTACTTTCGCCATTTCTTCATTAGGATGATAAAATTAAGACGCTGAGAAACGTATTTTATGGAGATAGATGTCGCTAGAATTGAAGACTCAAGCCAACAAAAGGAAACCGTGCGCGCCAGTACTTCTCGCTTTCTTGAAAAAAGAAAAAAAATGCCTGCGTCGACAGGGCATTATCATGTTTCACCGTAGAATGAGTGCACCGAGACGACTTAAACCAGCATGGGCTCCTCTGTAAGAGCTTTTCGAAGAAGCCAATGAAAATATAACGAAATAGGCACACGCTTTGTACATTCGAGGAAAATAATAATCTACGTCGCGAAACTGGTGCACGGTGTTAAAATGAAAAGAAACTCCTGGAAGAGTTTGTGCGTCCTCTAACGAGAACCGACAATGGCTGTTTCTTTTTTTTATGTGTTCGGTTCCAGCACTGCGATATACAGACAAGCAGCTGATAACCTTTTGATTCTTGTTTCTACATTGGGAGATAATCGGGGCACATAAATACAAAGTGACCTTTTATCTCACGCTACAGATATATTGTTTACCTTGTCTTTAACAACGTAAATAATATATCAGGACAGAACAGGACCTAAATTCGATCCTTGTTGTTTAAGACATGGTACACACGTGGAAGGAGAACCTAAAGAAACCTTGCAATTTTAGATAGAACACGCGCCAGCGGGGAAGCAGGATGATCTACGGTAGTGAACCGTTGAATAAGATATCTCTTGAACGCTTTAGCTATTCGGCCATCTCCTGCTTGCAGAGAATAAGGAGCAAGAATGTTGCGTTTCCTTGCGTTCTTTGAAGACGCACTGCTCCTTCAAATTTGGTAGTACTGTCGGTGCTTGCTCTGTCTGAAGCTCTTATGAAAGGAAGAAAAAGGGAAAAAAACTTGAACTATTCATCAGTGCGTGAACAAAGGGAGTTTGGAGCAGCTTTTCAAGCAATAGAACTTGCGTTCTCAATTCAAAAATATTAGCCCTGGGCTCCTTTGGCTCGCCTAGTGATCATCTGTTGATTGACATCTGTACTTTAGGGCACTTGCATTCAACAAAACCATGGCGCTTACAAGAAGAAACCATGGCGCTTACAGAAGTGCTATATCTGGTTTACCACTGAAGCCGCAACAATAGACTATGTCTCGAATTGTTGTTTTACAAAGGGTACGGCCCATATTTACTAAGTGCTTTGAACGCCAAAGCGCTTCGTAAGAACACTGCCGCCAGTTGTGTTATTTATTTATTTATTTATTTATTTATTTATTTATTTATTTATTTATTTACTTGAACCTACTGCTAGCCTCAAATTTGAGGCTGTTGCAGGAAAGGGGCAGAATACATATCCAAGAGAACACAGTTCAAGTAGGCGCAGACATAGATAAGTTTAAGTGAACAAGGCAGTACATAAGCACTCTATATTCATTATACAAGTTCTATAAAAGGACCAGGAAAAAATAGCAAATGCCATGTTGGAAGATTTAGCACACAGAAGAAGAACAAAGAAAAAAAATGTAAATATATTGGATGGAATATGGATATGGCCAACCTGTTATATAAAAAAAAGTAAAATTATAATGTGCAGTTTTACCCGTCAAAACCACAATATGATTATAAGGCACGCCGTAATGTGGGACTGCGGATTAATTTTGACCTCCTGGGGTTCAATTCTATGCACCCATGCGCGGTACACATCTTCATTCTTTTTTTTTTTTTTGCCCCGATTGAAGTGCGCCAGCCGCGGTCGGCATTTGATCCAGCTACTTCGTTCTTAGCAGTGGAACGCTGAAGCCACTCATGAACCACGGTGGGTGATATATTATTAGCGAAGGCCACCGGTCAGGGAAAATATGTTCTTACGCAAGCAAATCCTTTGTAAGTTCGGCCGCAGCACCTAGATCAACAATGCCGTTTCTGCGCGGAAAGGTTGCGCAAGAACGAATAGTGCACAGCCGTCATTCTGATCAAGATAAAATCGAGGCATAGCAACAACAAAAAATAACAAGCAAGGATAGAGAGAGAAAGTCAAGAAAAGGCCGCAGTCCTGAACGCGATTGCAATATCGACGTGTCAGAACGAGCAAGCAGACCTCACGGGGATATCACACGTAGAGAAAGCTGCAAAATAGGGACACAGCATTTTCGTTTTCCTCGCGAACGGCTTGAGCAGGACCTGGTATTGACGTTGCACAAGTGCCACGTCATACTGAACGCAATGCCTATCACACACACTGCCTCACTGAAGAAAAAGTAGAAAATATAAACCAGCTATGCCCTTTTTTCCCTTTCTTTCCCTTTCTTTTTTGCTCATACAGAAAACTGTAGGCATAACAATGGCCTTGGTCTTGTCTGTAACAGATCGTTCACGTAGGCCTTTTTCACCAATGGGTATTGTGCTTCTCTTGAAAGAAAGTACAATGCTGGGCGTTGCTCCTTCTAGAAGGATCCTGCGGCGACCGCGGTCGCTGCCACTGACCGGGCGTTCGTCGCTGTGTTCTTCACATTGTCAAACTCTTGAGCTGGTCACGTGACTGACAGATGCGACTCATCACCGCTTCACTTAGCGAGGCCGCCGTTCGGTGACTGTACGACCACCTGATTAATTTTTTCTTTCGGTTATTGCTCTCGTCTTCTTCGACAATCACCTCTCTTGGTTTGACAATTGAATACACTTCACTTTACTCTCAGATCATCGCGCGTTCATAGCGATACGCCCCACGACACAATGCACTTCTTAAGTTAGCGTAGGCGTGAACTTCCAGCTTGACCTACAGTACCTGTTTAACTGAACTCTTTGCGGTTGTTGACTGTAGCGTGGACGCCGCACTTTCAACGGTAATAGGAAAAAAAAATGAGTAATGGAACAGGTTGAAAGAGGGCGTAGCACTTACGTTACGACCTGTGAAGAGTGGGCACAAATAAATTATTAATTGCTCAGAGATTTCTTATTCATTAAAAAAAAGACAATCTTCTCAGTCAGGGTACTGATGTCAAACTGTATTATAGACCCATAATCACTTAGCTGAAATCTTGTGCTTAGCACCAGTCCGGAGAAATGCGCTGCGAAAATCTTGACGAAATGCGGTGTACCCCTGTGTAGTATAACGCGCTGATAAGTGCTAACTGGAAACATCGACGGATTTCGCCACAGTGGTCCGGCAAGATGGGCAAGGTGATGGCGGGGTGAATTTATATATTTATACATATACACACACAGTTGAAGAAGACAAACCAGCGAAATGCAGCTATAATAACGTTTCGGCAGGTAGCTTTGCCTTCGTCTGCGTAAGTGTTTACTCTTTAGTAGGTTTTCTTCTTCAACCGCGTATCCCACGGGATGCCATTGTTTCATATATGTAAACTTGATTACCTTATTTCATATATGATCTTGATTTCAATGGTTATAATGCCAAATCAAGTTAACTTTTGCAGTGATAGCGGCAGCCAAGGGCACAAGCCGTATTTTAGAAAATAAACAATGTATAGCACACAGAGCCTCTATTGCACACAACCAAAACACACGCAAAGTTATTGAGCCTCACCGGCAAAGATCTCCCACTCCCCAGCATCGCTGTTTTGCGTGACGACATAGCAACAATGAAACGATGTCTTCTTAACGATCGCTCCCCTCCCCCCTCCCCCCCGCCTCGATATTGTGGGCAACCATGGTCATCACTCACCGGAGTTTCAATCCTGTCTCTCTCTCTCTTCCGAGCGTTTTGGTCACTGCCTCGGCCCTGTCATACCTCGCTACATTTTCAGCTAGGGATAGGCGCAGAAATACAAGAGAAAAACAAGAACAAGAAGGATCATCCATAGGTCGGCGTAAACGAGCTGCTAGAGGAGGAAACTTCCGCGAGGCTAAGGCACCTGTCGTCTCGTTGGAAGATGCGCCGATATGTCGTGGGCTTAGCAAAAGCCAAATCCCGCCATAATGCGGTTGATAAATGCCTCCTGAGCTGATATCTTCTGTGGCCACTCCTGCTGCCCGCGACCTCATGCGTCGACCAGCCTGTTCGTGGGCAGCCACACAGTTCGCATCGACGGTTCTACTCTGGGGTTTCTTTTTCTTTCTTTCTTTCCTTCTTTCTTTGTTTCTAGCTTGGATTTCTGTCCGTTTTTTATTCTCTCTCAGTTCTGTTCTTTCCTTCTTTTATTCACTCTCCCTTACTTCTTTCATTCTCTCTCTCTCCAATCTTTTTTTCTTGTTCCCTCTCTTATTGCTTCTTTCCTTCATTTTTCTTTTTCTCTCTCTTGCTGTCTTTCAATCGCAGTATTTTTTCTTCTTTCATTCTCTCACTCCTTGCTTTTTCTTTCCCTATCCTATCGTGTTTCTTCCCTTCTTTTTCTTCCTTTTCTCTCTCTTCCTGTCTTTAGATCGTTGTGTTTCTTCCTTCATTCATTCTCTCTCTCCCTCCTATCAGGCAGCAATCTGAGACCCGCCACGGGAGTTACACGCAGTGGCTCATGTTTCTCGATTCAAGAGATCACGCACGTTGTGTACTAATGCATGAATGGAGGACATGCTTGCGCTCGATGCGGATGGCAAACGTTAGCTCTATGATAGAATGACTGGCGCATGTTTCGAAGGTATCGGTAAGTCGATTAGTGTTGTCTTTAGTTGTGCATTAGCAGCATCTGTCAAATTGCCGTGTGCAGTTCTTCCGGCGTTTTGGAGAGCTTTGAAATGCTACAAGGAAAGAAGAATGATGGGTGCAACGTTAAGGGATAAGAAAAGAGCAGCTCGGGTGAGGGAACAAACGCGAGTTAATGACATCTTGGTTGAAATCAAGAAAAAGAAGTGGGCATGGGCAGGGCATGTAATGAGGAGAGCAGATAACCGATGGTCATTAAGGGTTACGGACTGGATTCCAAGGGAAGGGAAGTGTAGCAGGGGGCGGCAGAAAGTTAAGTGGGCGGATGAGATTAAAAAGTTTGCAGGGACAATATGGCCACAATTAGTACATGACCGGGGTAGTTGGAGAAGTATGGGAGAGGCCTTTGCCTTGCAGTGGGCGTAACCAGGCTGATGATGATGATGAGGATGATGATGATGATGATGACGACGACGATGATGATGATGATGAAATACTACATCATTTCAAGTTTTTATGCTTTTGTTAAAAAATTTTAAATCAGTAGTAAGGCTTTGTTCATGCTGCCTCTACCCATGTTACTTGAATCAAATGGATTATTGTGGGCACCTTTCGTAGTTGGTGAACCTGCAGCCATGTGAAGGGCGAGCTAAACGCACTTAGATGGGGTGGGGTAGGGATAGGGGATACAATGTTGTGACGTGGGGTTTCTTGAAAGATTTAACTTGGCCGCATACTGACGTTACTGATTTTGATTTGGAAGCCTCATATTGAAATAAAATAAACTTAAACTTCGGTGAATCCATTCTTAGCCCACCACTAAAAAAATAATAATAAATGCCTCTGTTTAATTAAGAGACGCGTGGTTTTGAAAGCAATCTCTGACGTATAAAAATATGAAATTGGAATTGTGAGCAGTCATAATTAAAGAAGGCGAAACACTCTGAAAGACTGAACAATCGTACAGAACACGCAACATTTACTGACCAATGTTCGTGCACGGCAAGGAAGGGTCTGCTATTCCTTATTTCGCAAACGCATCCTCATAACACAAGGCGACAAGCATGATGATACAACAAAAATGTAAATGAGAGAGCCCGTGAAGGGTTAAAAATATTGCCGAATGGAAGTAGGACTGTCCGGACTGAACGAACGGCAAAAAGAAGGCCTATAATGTTCACTAAATACACTGAGACACATGCTCTCCGAGATTCGTCAAAGGTGAAACTTCAAAGAAGGCTTTTTTTTAAACTTATTATATAATGAAAAGGAAGTTTTTTTTATGAGGCACATATTCGCACAGTTAGTCGTTGATCAAATTCTCTAACTACATCTTCAGTACCCAGAGCGTATGCGTCATATCGCATTATTGGCTAAACTCCTTTCACATTCTTTTTTTACACTGACCTCAAGATATTCAGATCGTTTTGCTATTATCTGCTCTCACAAATGCTACAGATTCTATTTTGTGTATGTTAAGGCGAAATTGAGATGTTTCAAAACGTACTCCTTTTTGTTCTTTTATAAACCAGTCGCTGTCAAGAGATCGGGTTAGACGGTGTATCAGCTACGCTATTCCTTTGTGCTCTACATAAACAAAAATAAAATTTCGAAATAATTGTCAAGATTCTGAAGCCAATATCAAGAGAATAAAACTGTAAAGCTTCACTTACACGACGCCGGTGAAAGTGGCTTGAGCCAGACCATGGGACGAGAGAGTCTAGCGTTTCCAAGGAACTCCTTTCGGTCAGGCATGGATAGGAGCTGCCACCTGCTTCGAAGCAACACAACAGAGTGCACCATGAATACAGCGCATTTGCTTTTCTTTTTCTATTGTCTTTTAAAACTCTCAGCCTCATATCTTTCTTGTCCTTCTCGTAGTAATGCTGAAAATATTGCACCACTTGGAGTTTTTTTTCTTTTTTTGCTCAAATCATGGTACATGAACGTTTTGAGCAGTACCTCCTGGGAATGCAGCCGCCACAGTTGCGAATTAAATCCGTGATGTCGTCGTCAGCGGGACGACGCAACAACCCCTCAGTCACAGCGGAAGGTTTCTCAGCAACCCTAATCGTTTAATAATATAATTCTGCTTGTGACCGACGTCGCGACACCATTCTGCGATTCCCTAAGGTGCGAAACAGCTGTACCTCCAAATTATGCTGAAATATTTTAGCAGTTTGACCCGAACAGCGACGCATCGACAACCATAGCAAGGTTCAGAGCTATATGGGGACCGTTCGGATGGTGGTCGAACTATGCACGAGTGCGACATGTTGGCATGATGCATCGCACCAGGCAACTCTCCGCTATAGCTGAAGGAACAGCTCCCTGACAGGCACGCTGGCGTGATCAGTTGCACGGCCAGAGGGCGTTTCAAGCATCGTACCTCACTGGTATTCGTATTACGTATTCGAATTCAATTACGTATTCTATGTTGTATGCGCGCTATACAATACAAGTCGCAGTTTCGCCCGAAACGCGCAGCATCGGTTGCGATAGGAAGTTAGTAGACAGCTATACGAAGTAAGGATAGTAGTTTTATCGGCCGTAAAAACTTGGGAGCATTCGCTTAATAACTTAAAAAATAAGCATGGTGTCATCGAGCTCAGGCAAGCACGAACACATCACACTCGATGATCGCCGACGCTAGCTGTCAAGCGCTGGCGTGAGGAAGCGCGGTAGCAGAGCTTCAGCGTAAACTCAGCAACAAGAACACAGCACGCGCAAAGGTGTGAGTTGTCTGCAGACCGCTTTCAAGATAAGGCGCGCGCGGCCGCGCAGTTGCTGCCTAAGTAGAATGGCGCCCTCCCCCCTCTCCTTCCCGCGCTGCCTCCCCGCTTGCCTACCTTGTGCGCGTGAGATTGAGCCCTGATCGTTGGCTCACCTTGGGCGTGGTCGCAAAACACGCAGTTGCAACACCCCCCCCCCCCCCCCCCCCCACTGCTTTTCGCGCGACAGAAGACGACGCGTTTCCTCCCAGCTTTCCTCCCTTCCGTGCGCCAGATTGAGCCACGATCGCCGGCTCCTCCCGCACGCTTTCACTCGCGCAGACAGTATAGGGCGCGCAGCGACGGTCTTATCGCCATCGGACTTTACGTGGAACATCACGGCGACGCCGACGTCAACGGAAGAAGTGCGCCTGGAGTGTCCGTATAATTGCTGTCGCAATAACACTGTGCACACCATCAAAATGAGCGTGCGTGTGTGCGTGTGTAATAACGTATGTAATTCTTTCAAGAGATTCGTAGATTAGCACTCTTTGGCCATCATTGCCTCTTGCGCCATAAAACTCCGTATATCATCATTAGACCTCTAGAAACAACGATTACGCAGAAGGTATTTTGAACGTTTTTCTTATTGCGGCGTTGCTGTTTAATATTAAAGTACGTGGCAGCGTGCTCACACTTTGAAGCGGCAGGGTTATCAGGTAAGCACAAAATGGGCTGTTCACCTTCCTAACTGAGCACTGAACGTGCGTTTCATGTGATTACTATTCAGAGTTCATCAGTTCGCTTGCTTATCGCACATAATCGCTGTCTGACGGGTTTACATGTTATTCACCGGCTGCGGTTCGCTGGCCAATTTTGATTGATAATGAGACAGCATCGCAGACTGAGTCGCGCACAGCACCTGTCTGCAGAAAGTTTGTGACCTCGATGCCGACCTGGCTGATGCTGTGTCGATGTTAAGGCTGCACAGTTTTGCCGAACGTGTGTGTACGGCGTGCAAGTCCTCTCGGCCAGACGTCAAAGCACCGACGTCTGCAAAGGTCCTTTGTGAGCCGCCCTCGTGCGCCGGCAGCCGAGGCGGCGGATGGGCGCAGAATGGGAAGAGCTGTGCCTCAAAGGAGATTGGAGAGCGCTGTTGGAGCATTATTGATGCTGATTATAGACTCGCCTATCTTCGAAGTACTCTCTTCACGAGCTTACTGGCACATCTTTGTCCCCAGCCTTCATAGACTTTATGCGCCTGCAGTATCTTTTGAGGCCGTCTATAACTTCCGGCCTTGGGGCTCGCGAAAATGACTAAGCTCAACGGCGCGTGATCTCCTAAACTTATTATTATGGTTTCCTTTAAGTGAATGTGCCCGCTTTCTTTATGATATGTAATTTTCATCGCCAGCAATGCTGCAGAAAAAAAAAGGGAGGGACAAGGGGCGATGGGAGAAACAAGATTGTTGAATAAAAATTCTCCATCAATCAGCAGGGTTTCGAGATTCACGCGCATGAGAGATAAAACGTGACCGTCATTGGCACCCGGAAATTGGTTAGTAACAAGTGATCTTCGGGGCTTTGTAGCAAACTCCGGTACAATGGACGGGATGTAGGAACAAAAGTAATAAAGAAAATGACAAAATCAAAAGCGTCTCTCACATAAAGAACGGTGACAGCAGAGAATACAGACTGAAGACCAGCAACATGCTTTGACTTCTTTCCCATCACGCTGTCTTCACAGTTGCGGCGTTTCTTGCTTTCTACACATATCGGCCACACGCGTATCAAAACTCATTTTCCGCAGCGGCCTTTCATATGTGAGGCAGACATTCACTTTTGCATCGCTTCTCCTTTGCTGGTTGCCACGTCACTTCATTTTTTCTTTGTTCTTTTTTTTTGCTGCAGTGATTACAGCTTCATCTCACGGAAGAACGAAAACGAACATTATAAATCGATATAACACACATTGCCTGCGCACACAGGTCTTCGAGTCTTGAAAGCAACATTTTTCGGCCTTTACAGGACTTGAACTCTATTTAGTCACACGCGATATACTCAACACATAGAGCACATCTTTTGCATAATCGGCGTCGTGGAGAAATTGTCGGCGAAATGCACACGCCAATGGCGGTGCTTAGGTCGCTTCACCTTAGTTTGAACCCAAGTCTCGCCCCCTCGCGTGCAAACTCATTTGTTGGAACCATCCTTGCTTTCGTATGCCGAGCTCCTTTGAGTCCTCGCCGGTGTATCAGAGGAAGCGCACTTCAAGCGTTGCGTGTCCGGAAGACCAGCCGATACGGCACGTGGAACTAAGCGGCTGATCCGAACGGTTTCGAATGGCTTCGAATTTTCGCCTCTAGAGCGCGCAACTTGGTCGCCAAGCACACGTGCGTCGTTTCAGCGGTTTTGAGCAGAGTGACGTCAGATGCCGCGGCCTCTTGGAGCACGACCGCCATGGCGTCGCGCGTCTTGTTACTTTGCCACCATTGTGAGGGAAAGATTTTGTTTTAAATTTCCATCAAGCTCCTCTTACCGCTGTTCGGTGAGACTGCGATATGACTAGCGCACTTAAGTTTACTTACATGTGGTGTAATTGCAGAAAGTGGAGAATGGGCGGTTTTGGGCCATTGTGCATTGTGTCTATGTTGGCGAGACCTCAATGTTCTTCCGTTTCATTTTTATTGTTATTTTATAGTTATCCCGACCTGGGGGTGGTGATTTCTTTTTTTTTTACTATACCTGCTGACATCTTTGTCATTCTTTTACTTTAATCCGTAATCCGTCAAATTTAGTCAAATTTCGTCAAATTTAGTCCGTGATCCGTCAAAATTCTTTTCAAATGGACCCGCCTTGCGACTCACTGAGTAGAATTTGTAAATTGCAATGTTTGTCGTAAAGTTATATTAATCACATTATGGGGTTTTACGGGCCAAACCACCATATGTATATGAGGCACGCCATAGTGGGGGACTCCGGAAATTTGGACCATGTGCGGTTCTTTAACGCGCACCTAAATCTGAGTACGCACGGGTGTTTTCGCATTTCGCCCCCATCGAAATGCGGCCCCCGTGGCCGGGATACGATCCCGCGACCTCTTGCTTAGCAGCCCGACACCGTAACCACTAAGCAACCACGCCGGGTATGTGACATAATGCACTTAGATAAAAAATTGCATTTTTCTTAACAATTCGACTATGCATTTCAATTTATTGTGCAAGTAATGTTCGCCTCTTCGCGCAGACCAGCTCATGGACTTGAATTACGCTATCTGCTACACGCAACTTGAAAAAAAAAATGGAAGTGTTCGCTGAAACAACCTGTATACACTCCACACACCGACGCTCCACTTCGCCAACGAACCAGTACAACTATCCACCCTGATTTAAAATGCTGCATGCCGAACCACGTGGTGAACCAGTGCGTGTTTCCGTGTTCTTGTCGTTACTGAACAAATCGACTTAAGAAGAAGTAGGAGCGTGCGTCATGACTTTCCTGTCGCGTCGACCGTTCGCTTTAGAACACGCGCGCGCATTATAGATGTGTCTGTCTCCGTTGGCTACAAGTCTATAAATCTAAGTTATCTTGAATTTTCTTTTTTTTTTCCTTTTCGCCGAGTTCATGTCCCTCTCGCAAGTTTGGATTTCACTTCTACGGTGAGCAAGAAGCAGCATAAAATGCTAAATTTCTCTCGAAGTTCCTGGAAAGCGCCAGCGTGAAATGGAAGGAACAATAAATCGCGGTTCTGCGACTCTGTCCCTACTACAATGTACAAGGAGGAAGGGCGGAAGGGGGGAGGTAGGCACTGAGAAATGGCCGCATAAGAAAACAATAAGTTAGCAAGGACGACCATGTTGCACACTGCAGAGAAGACGCTATTTCGCTGCGCACAAAAAGGGAACAGGGGAAAACTTTCGCCGAATTCAAGATTTCATTTTAGGGATATAGCAAGTAACCTCGTTTAGGAGCGGTTCTCGTGCATAGGACTGTGTGGCGACACATTTGGCCGGCGTTACTGCTCACGATTTATCACGCGGCTTGTATTTTTCCATCTCCGTGTCCCTGAGTTTCGGCCTTTGCTGCTTGCCAGTTGCTTACACTGCGGGCACACGTCTGGCTACGCTAGTTCGGAGTTCTGGCCTGCTTCGTTTTGTTGGCTTGATTTAACTGTCGACACGAGTCTCTCTTACTTTTTTGTTCAAGTCACCCTGTAACGTTCTACTCTGTGAATATCGCTGAAAGCAAGAAAAACACGTGCATGCCAAAAAAAAAAATACGTGCATGTTCCAAGGCACGTTGGGAAAACAGCATTGTCGTTTCCGTTTCTTAGCAGCGGCGGAAATCGAATTTGAACGTACCAGAGGATGGGACGGCAGCCCCACCGCTGCCACCAGAGTGGTCGCGGCAACTTCGTTTTCACCATGTCACGAGAACCAAAATTATAATCACGAAGACCAAAATTTAATTTAGGCCATGAGGAACAAAACGGCTCGTGTGGTTGCAGCCCCTCATATTGTTCTTGCAATGCTCGTGCTCGTATAAGTCTATACTGACTCACTCTCAACAAACGCACTCTCCTCAGTCGTCACGGGAACTTGCGTAATGATGTCTTTCTAGCGCCTCGGATGAAACAGAAAAAATTACACCTGTCCTGTTCTCCTTTACTCTCTGATTTGATTCATTATTCTTTTTTTTTGTTTCTTCTGAACTCATGTATCAGAAATCTAGCCAACCCAGCTTTTTGCAATATGAAGTTGCGTACACCCGCATTTCTCATTGCTTTCCCTTTTCTATCAATCCGTGTCGTTTTGACTTGTTTTCGACGCTTACGATCCATAATAATAGACGAACGAGTGGGGAAATTTGAGAAGTTCTCCGATATCAGCGCTGTCCGCGTTTTACAGTTAGCATAATGCCAAGTACTTTGGCGTCGCAGCGGAGAGTAGCGAATCAGGCAATTTTCTGGCTTCACATTCCTACTTTCTGCCCCCCACCCTACTTTTTTTTTGTCTCTCTATCTCTCTTTGAGTCTGCGTGAGTCTGCGTGAGTCTGCGAAAACTGCACATACCATGTCCTCTGAACTTGCCCCTTGATGCTAGATGATGCAAAGGCAGGCCGGCGAATGCGCTTAAGTTTAAAGTGACACTCAAAATTTCAGTTTCTGTACACCCAACTGCCGAAATGTCAAGATCTCATTCTCTCCAACTTGCTTGACAAGCGCGCTTCTGATGAAGAAAAGAAAATTCGAATGTTTCAAGAAAGCGTAACTCGGCAGGATTTGCTCAAAAGGAGGGGGGCTTCCGTAATTCTTGTCCCTTAAGAAAGTGCTCTCCTGAAAGCTCTGGTCGAATTCGCAGAGCGACAGGCTATGTCTATATGTGCATGCGCTGTGATGCAACAAGGCTGTGCAAACGGGCGAACCGTTTCTTGCTTGACAGCTACGAGGCGAGCGGAGGGCTTTCCACGTCAAGCAGCTGTTCCTTGAAAAGCGTGCACTCAAATTCGGCAGCGCGGACTCTATCGAGCGCAAAGTAATGTTGAGCAATGCATGGCGCCCTGAACTCAAGGACTGAGGCAAAAAAACAAGAAATAGAATCATGTTATGTTGATCTATACCCGCCGTGGTTGCTCAGTGGCTATGGTGTTGGGCTGCTGAGCACGAGGTCGCGGGATCGAATCCCGGCCACGGCGGCCGCATTCCGATGGGGGCGAAATGCGAAAACACCCGTGTGCTTAGATTTAGGTGCACGTTAAAGAACCCCAGGTGGTCAAAATTTCCGGAGTCCTCCACTACGGCGTGCCTCATAATCAGAAAGTGGTTTTGGCACGTAAAACCCCAAATATTATTATTATTATGTTGATCTATAACACATAAAACTAGCCCGCTTGCTTGTGCGGCCTATATATATATATATATATATATATATATATATATATATATATATATATATATATATATATATATATATATATATATGAGGCTGAAATAGGCAAGGAAGGGCGAGTCAAAATAGTCGAAATGCGAAAGCACTGAACTAGGCTTTATCACGAGGCGAGATACTTTGGAGACTGCTATACAGTTGACGCGAGCGCATAGCACAGAATACCGCGAGAGTGTCGACCTGAAGCCAGTGAATGCGTCTTTTTACAGTCATGAATTGCTGCGTAATGTCACACCCATGGTGCACGGCAGCAACGTGTATGCTTTCAGCGGAAATAATGACGACTGCTGATAGGGCTCAACTACGCGTGCATCACTGCTTCAGCCCATTCTGTCCTGCTGCAAATGTAGCGGGGCATTCGTTGTGCATTAGCAGCTCTGCGAGCATAGTGGGTCGCGCCTCACGTGTGGGGCGCTTAAATGTTTTCCGACGACTTGCTGTGCCATTCGGTATGCGCATATGACATTCTTCTTGCTATGCGCGGCCCGGAGAGAGGAAGCCATTAGCGGAAGTAGAGGCGCTACATTGGCTGGCTATTCTGCGAAATGGTTCGTTGAATACGGGAACAGGTGAAGTGACGGCGTCAGGCCTCTTTTCTTTACCAACACTGGTACGCTAACACTCACGCGCTCACGCACGCACACACGCACGCACGCACGCACACACGCACGCATATGCAGAGCGCTATTTGAAGTGTTTCATTCTGTACCGCGTCATGTGTGCAAGTTGGACGCAGTCTGTTCGCAACCGACGCGCCGACTGTTCTCGGAGACGATCGGAGGGCGCGTCGGAAAGTACGAAGCCTGCAGTGGCACAGATGCAATATAGGCGTTTGATGCGGTCAGGGTGGGCGGAATTTAAAAACTGCACAATGAGAAGCAATCAGAGCTGTTCTCGAAGCAATTACCCTGAATGTGCTTGTTCTAAAGCCAACATCTTCAACTTCGGCAACACGGATAGAACGGAAAAAACGGAAGATGTTAGACACAGGAATAGAGTATAGCACAGTTGTTGTATGTACTGCAATTTACTGCTCATGTAATTTTCGGTAAAACCTTAGACGTATAAACAAAAGAATATCTGCAAAAATCAAGAAGAATCGTAGCTGCGACAAGTTAAAGAGCGCTGTTTGGTGACTTGGAGATTATCGTTGTGCAGTACTAAAAGGCAGCACGAATGAATATGCAATTTCTAGGCACGAGATAAAGTGGAAGAAAACGAAGACATCGACACAGACCGAAAATTCAATTTTTAGGCGCGACAGTGAGTATCAAGAGGAAAGCAGTTTCGGGCCTCCAACATTTGCGTTGTTCGCATTAGTGTTCGCAAAAGTTTAACTAGCTGCAACAAACCGAGCTAACACTGCTGTTCGTAACACTGGCGTTCTTAAAGCATTAGGCTATATTTAGGCTTTTATATCCGCTTATGGCATGCACTCTAACGCATTTGTGTTCAAGCAAGTTGTTTTTAAGACATTACTCGAAACCTTTTTTTTATTATTATTAGAAAGAGGAATTACGCTTTTCAGGAGCATAATTGCATGCCTGAAGCGAGATTACCAGGAAAGGTAAGAGAGCAGAAATTTCTAGTTAGACTACAAGGAATGTTTTACAATAAGCGCCGAACCGTGGGCCTGAATTGTGGAAGCGACGTGTGAGTGGTGTGCCCCTTTCCAAACGCCAGACAAATTAGCAAAGCAGGCTTCAATTATAAAGACTAATTGTAACTTTCTCGTTCCTTATTCCTTTGAAAGTTTGCACTGAACCGCTTAAGGCGGTCCTCTAACCTTACAGAGAAGTAAAACAACCAATTTTGCTCCTACAAAGAATTTGGCGACAAGCCAAAAGAGAAAGAAGGTATAGAAAGGTAGGAAGGTCAACAATGGGTAGTTCTGGTGGGCTACGCTGCTCGGAGGAAGTAGGGTATATATATATAGATAGAGAAAGATGGCGTCAGCAAAGAGGAAGCGAGAGGATCAGCACTGCCGAAAAGTAAGCCGTGTACACTATACAGCGCTAGCAGGTGGCGTTTTTAAATTCGATCAAGACGAACCACAGACATCAGGAACTCGAGTAGAGCAAATGTACCGTTCTGCCCGCAGCCTAATACAGCGAAGGAACTTTGTAAAGGATGCCATCATTATTGGAAAGGGTCAGATGCGGAGACAGGATTCCGATGCGAAAGTTGCAGCTAGACGACTTATCCCCGTCTGGACAACGCTGACCTTTCTTGGGGCAACCGACTTTCCTACCTTGAAGTCCCTTCTTTCTGACCTATAACAATCATCACATAATTAGCCATCCACAACTCCTAGCCCTCATACAATGTCCGCATAAGCACCCGTCGAGGTAATGAATGAATTAATGAATGATTGAACAAATAAATAAATAAGCATGCCACTGGGAAATATGAGATTAATATGGGCACACAACTTTTGAAATGTACTGCTACACTCTAAAAACAATTGCGCCCTTTGGGGTGTATATTTGCCACACAACAATAATCGTCATCTGTCTTGTCGGCATTTCCTTTCTTTAACGCGGCGAGCCCGGTACTTTCCAGTAACGAACGGCATGCGCGTTGTCAGCATGACATAGCATTCCCGATAGGAAAGTAACGAGCGCAGCGTTTTCAAGAAAGGAAATGCTGGCAAGACAGATGACGATTATCGTTGTATGGCAAATACACTCCAAAGGGTGTAAGCTTTTCTTAGAGTGTATGGTGTTGGGGGGGGGGGGGGGGACGGGAAGGGCAGGGCTAGTTAGTGCACAGCTATTGACAGCTACAACTTTTGAAGAACTCACGAATACAGTGTTGACTCCACGCGAGCATCAGACTGATGCTTCACATTGGTACACTTGAGAAAAAATCTAACAAAATCAGGTTGGAGAATTGTGGGCCTGCACAAGGTATCCATTTCTTCTATCGCTCTATTCTGGGGCCGAATCCGCAAAAGCTTTTCCTTTGCAAGTTCTCTTTGCCGTTGACTGCTCGTCTTCGCTAATTTTATGTGCAGATTCATGGTTCGCGAGAATTTCTTCTTACCGAGGATCCTGGCGTAATGACAATTTCATGAATATGGGCCCTACCTGGCTCATTCTCATAATCCATTGTTCGTGGTAAGCCGCATACGAAAAACAATCCTCTGGAGTAACGTGGGCCGAGTAATGCTCGAACCAGTGAGGAATTGTTACATCACAACGCCAGCGATTTCTATTTCTGGTACTGAGCTACAATTTATAAGTCTCCGGCTTCATTGTTAAAGTTCAGATTTCTTTTCGAGTCCTCCCCTACTCTTCTTCCGACAGTGACTGGCTGCTACTGCCTTACGAATGCATCACACGCAGGACAGCACAACAATTTTTACTACCCTTACAGGTGTCGTTGCGGCTTTCGTTGCTTTGTACGGAATTTTTGAGTGATAATTCAAATGTTACCGAAATATCTTTCCGGCAAGAAATATACGCCACCAAGTGCACAATTCCTTTATTATAAAGCAAACTTTTATATGCCTACTTTCCTAGGGTCTAGGTTTTGGCTACATCTGCTTGGTCGGTCTTCGCTAATGGTCGGCTCGCGGTTTTAATATCTCCAGGATCGGGGCCTCCTATAGTCGGCGAGCAGATTCTGGGTGTAGTGTCGTAGCAAACGGAGCCAATCTCGCCAGGCAGTATTAATGCGCGTTCACGTGGGTCACGCGTCTCTGTGTGCCGCCTTCTTCGCTGGCAGGCAGGTAATCGCTATGGCGCAAAACGCTGTGCAGAAATGTAATCAGTTGCGTGGCTTTTCGTTCACAGCTTCACGAAAGGTTAGCTTCTCAAATTTCAACATATGGACTGGGATTAGCGAAATGTTTTAAAGATAATGTAATTCGGCAATATTCACAAATTTTTGTAAAAATTGCGAGGCCCTAATTAAAATTACGCCTATAGCGGTTCCTAGTATTTAACTATATTCAGGTTGGTTGAGTGGCTTTCTAACCGGCCGCGGCAGCTCAGTGGCTACATGGCGCTGCACTGCTGAGCACGAAGCCGCCGGTTGGAACCTCGCCATTGCGGCCGCATTGCGCATAGAAACGGAACGCAAAAAAAAACAAAAAAAAAACACACGCTCATGCATTGGACGCAAGTCAAAGGACCAGTTATTCTGGAATCTCCCACTAAGGCGTGCCTCATAATCAGATCGTGGTCATGGCACTTCCGAACTCCATAGCTTAATCTATTTTAGTGATTATCTAATGAGACCGCATCTGCGTTTCACGTATATTCGCCTAAGGAAGGTTAAAAAATAAATGCGACCAACGCAAGATGGTGTAGGTCTATGGTTAGGTTAGAAGTGCTCGTCCTGTGTTGTTCTGCCGTCATTCTCCCTTCGCGCTTTCATGGCCTTCAGTATACAGGGGAATTGCTGCAAGACATACTTTGACCTTTGAATGATTACAATGCTTTAAGAGCAGCGCAGGTGTTGTGTTTCAGCGAGCCAAGCGTTTTGACCATATGTTTTCACCAACTACTACTGTCTGTATTCGTTGTTTGGTTGGCTGTGCTCATGTAGCATCACTTAGCATGCCATTATTTGCATCATGCGCATCATGTGGAGTAAGTAGCACGCTACATGTAGTGGTCGGGCGAACCTCTCCAGTTACTATTACCGAATTGTTCTGACACCCTCATCTCATTTCAATGCATTGCCAGGTAGATGAAGACAAGATAAAAGTGTAAATGCGAAAAAAGTAGATATAATGCCGACAACCAATTAAACATCCACGACCACCTTTAGGTTGGTTGTGTGAACGCGTAAAGTATGCACTTCGGCAGTTAAAGTACTTTATTTTGAAGTCACTGGGATTCTTTAACCCGTATAAATCCACCCGAGTGACCTCTTTTAAACAGTTTAATCTCTGTTAGAGCGCTGTTAGCAGCAACGAAAGTTGGTCGATTGGTCTCCAAGCCACGCTTCAAAGCCGTACATGTCTATTCGTACTTGTCCGAGTATCCTCGACTTAAGCCTTTGCCGACGCATTTTCTTTCTTTCTTAGCTACCTTTAAGTCCATCGCATCGGCATCGTCTCCTAGGACAGTTCACTATATAACAGCCGGAAAAGAAGTACGGAGGAGCATCGATGCGAGACATTAAAGATCGCCGCTTCATTCCGGAGACTGATCAAAGCACGGTCAGAAAGCGGCTGGATTACTTCGGACGCAAGCACGAGTTGAATTTTCGCGTTTACATACGGACCCGAACAGAAGTAATGCGAGCTTCAAAGCATGTTCTGATTTCGGCGCTCAGCGTCGCGTTCAAGTATATCTCAAAAGTAGTTTAGCAGCATGGGCTGGGAGTCTTACCCGCTTCGTCGCTGAATGAACTTCGAAAAAATCAAAATAAAGCAACGGATGGACCAGGGATCGTCTAGAGCGAAACATGGCCAAGGCTTAAGAACGTCGACTCTGGCTCGAGTGCTGTATATAGTCCGCTCCACCCCCCCCCCCCCCCCCCCCTGCCTTTGCGTCCCAATTTTACTTTTTCGGAAAGACGCATGCAAGAAAGGACTCCGTCTGTCAGTACAAATTCGGCGCCGCTCGCTGGAACAGATATGAAGTTAGCAGTCCCTCCGGTTCGGGACCGGCGGAAGGTCCTTGAAGCTCCGAAGGACCGTTTTACTTTACCCTGGCAGTATGATAACGCTGGAAACGGACTGACGTTACTGGATGAGGGCGGAAATCATGATGTGCTCGCTCTCGGATTAGATAACGTCTCACGGGGATAATCCCTATGTCTTTAGAATTTCACCCGCCGGCATTACAATACGCTTCGAAGGTCTGAACGCGCTTCCTGGCAGTAAAGATTACCGTTTCCTTTCTTTTTTTTTTCTTTCTAACAGCAAATGGGATTTTCTCTGTGCCTTTTTTTCAAAACAACAGGGAAGACAGTATCGTTAATTGAAGTACTTCAACGATAGAAGAAAGAAATTAAAAGGAGGGTATAAAGCTGTCGCAGACGGCATCCGCAGGCGTTCCTGATAAAGTCTGTACGAAAAAACACAAAAGAAATTTATGCGCATCTTTCTTACTTCCTAGCCCAAAAAAGAAAATAGAAAAAAAAACTGACGAGCAGAGAAGAAATCGGTGAAGCGCTGAAAAGGCTGCGTAAATCTATATAAACGCCTGTTTTTATCTCGGGAAATGTGATATCGTTCACAGGAAATAAAACATAGATATTGTTGCAGAAGTCATTTCTGGTGGCTATCTTTGATAACGCGATAGCATTGTAGGGTTAACGTGGGCATCATGACACGATGCATCAATTTTATATACTTATAGTTAAATTATGTTAGTTTAGGGCGATTCTGGTGCTTTACACATGATACAATGACCGGGACAGGGAGTAGCGGACAGTGAACGCAGAAGTACGATACTTGAGCTCTAAGTTTGAAATACAACATATACCTCACGCAAATAGCAAATAATCTATGTAATACTCTGCGTCGCGACCTTTATTGGTACTCGATAAAACCATTTTGCGAATGCAAGGTTACAAAAATTAATTATTTTTCGGCAAGTGCAAATTTGATTTCGGTGTAGCGTTTGCATGATAATTCGCGAAGCTCTTTATCTGCGTTACCATTATTAAACTATCCGCCAGGGATTTTGTTTTTCGTGCATTACATGAACGGCTTACACCAGCATTACTTCACATCTTAGAATTACATATGTGAGACCTGATTGCTCACTGCCTCGGATCCGAATGTCATTCGAATTTGAACTTATTGTCCGATGCATAATAAATATGCGAAAAACAAAATACGCGAGAATCATCCGGATCTTTATCATCACTGAAGTATGGATGTTATACATAAGCAACAACAATGGTTACAGTTGCATCCAACATGAGCTGCAACATGCACGGTGCCTATGGTAGAAGACTGTATGGCGGCGTCAACTTAAAAAAAAAAAATTAGAATGATAGTTAAGAAATAAAAGAACATCAAAAACGAATCATTGTTTCAATTACTCGTTTCTGTTAAACTATGTTTTTGTACGTCGGCGCCACCGTCCAATCATGAAGCACCTTTGACCAAGGTTACGGCGTTGCGACTCATATTGAACGCTACGGCACATGCACATACTGAGACAAAATAGCTGAATAAGTTTTAGGTTGTGCATCAGAACACGTCATGTATTCTAATTACAGTTCAGCACAATAATGTGCCTTCTCAGCTGTTATGTCACCGTTGCTGTGATAGTGTTTGGCATAATGAGACAGGCCTAACTTTGTTTTACCTGACCAGCAAGATCGTTCCACCAAGTACAACGAACAATTGATAGGCGCTACATGACACTACCATATATATAGCATCGTGTTTCAAACCGGGAAGAGATAAAGCATGAACAGTTGAAAGTATAATTGTTCATCTTGCAGTTGTTATTAGCTCAATAGTTTTGTAGATTCTGTTGGCATGTTTATGGGGCAAGACATACTATTTATTAAAGGGCATAAGAAGTGGCGTCGACTTCATGGTTCGACTATGTGGTTGACGCAATCAGCGTGTTACTTTCTTCTTTTCATTTCTAAACATGAATAATTTGCTATTATTTAACTCGCCACAGTAGCTGAGTGGCTCGAGGGTGGCGCTGCTGGGCACGAGGCCACGGGTTCCATCCTAGCCATGCCGGGCGCAATGCGAAAACGCTCGTGCACCGTGCACTGGATGCGCACTAAAGAACCTCGAGTGGGCCAGATTATTCCAGTGTCCCCCGCTACAGCGTGTTTCATAACCGGATCGTGGTCTTGGCAGGCAAGAGCCGATAATTTAATTTTGTTGATCTTCCTGATCAATGTTGCGATAGCAATTATAGGGACACAATTCTTCACCCACGTCGTCATATTCCGTGTAAAGTACAAGTGACGTAGGAACCCACCGCGCGCCGCGCGTTGTGTCATGTGGGTGCGAGAGAGAGAGTTAGAAGGGAAGAAGGAAATGCAGGGAGGATAACCAGACTGAGTCCGGTTTGCTACCCTACACGTGGGGAGAGGAATGGGAACTGAAATAGAGAGAGAGAGAGAAAAAATAACATGAGTCTATACCGCACTTTCAAATGCACTAAGTTAGCTGTAGGATGTCTATAGTCTGGCACTCAAGTCTCTTGCCTTCAGGTAGTGAAGAAGCACTCGAACTGCTTTCCGGGCTAATGAACTGTGAGGGAAAGTGTACGGGGCTGTGCGCGCGGTGCCCAGCCCCGCGCAGAGCCTTGCGGTGCTACGACCGGGCGAGAGGAGGTGACGCCACGTGACCACGTTAGTACGCGCTTTATCACGTTAATGCGCGCTCACCTCCTTCCTCTCTTGGCGCCAGCTTGCTCACGTGACCTCCAACATTGGACTCGTAGAAGAAAGGCGCGAATCAGGACACCATCCTTCTCGGCTCAGCCTGGCGTGCTTTTCCCGCCCCTACCATGCGACTGGATATCGTACCAGGTTTGCCTTATACAGGACACCATAACAACACCAACGCCAATGGCGACAGTATTCGTCTGGAGTGTCCATGCACTAGCTCTCGCAAAAGTAAATAAATAAATAAATAAAAAGAAGAAAGGCAAAGAAAAGAAACTAGCCCGCGAATTTGTTCTGTTTCAGTGCCTTAGGTACTCAGCATGCCAGAAGAGCGTGGTATGGCAAAGCTACGCCAACTGCTTCAAAAGAACAGCAAAAATCCGCATAGCGCAGCCGCATTCCTGAGTCTCGAACTGAGCCAAAATGCCGATGACGTTGTCGCTGTCGTGCGGGCTCTCTCGATGGCCCCCGAGGAATGCTGACCGCCTAAATTGAGAACGAAGGCGTGGTGAGCTATCTTCCCTCGCTTTTTGAGCGACGCGTTGCCTTATACAGTAAACCCTCGTTATGACAAAATCGCTTTGATTTATCGCTTTATCCGGAGGTTTTGGCGGTATGGACTGTAATGCATGAGTTGTGCGCCGAAGTATTTCGAGTAGACGCGCACCAGACTCCGCTTAGTACAAAGCGCCGACGCGGTAAATCCGCACTACACCGCAGGGGGGCGGAATGCGTGGTGCACGACCCTTTTTGACTGTCCAGGGAAAAAGCGCACAATAGGTCACCATCCAATTGGCGGTAGCTCCTTGGGACTAATCGCATTATGTGATAATAATTGATTAACGAAGCAACTGTTCATGGCCATTAGCCCAGTACTGCTCTCGTGCCGCCGCTCTACCAAGTGCAGCTTTGTTTCAGTGAAGCGTTTACGAACTGCCGTGCTGTTGTAGCGCACATACCGCGTTATGCCGTGACTCTCTTATAGTTCATCCGCTTTAAGAAAACACCGCTTTTAACGCAGTCAATTTTCTGTCGCGCTGGCTTTGCCTAACGATTTTTCTCTGCATGTGAACGCTAGAAGCGCATGGTCTTAGCCGGCCACAATCGTATATCCTTAACGAGCCATGACTTTCCGTATAAAAGGTAAGTAAGCGCGAATAAATCAAGAGAAAGGCCAAACATTCGAGTTGTTGATAATGCCTCGTTGCTGTGAATGCACAGAGGTTTCGCAGGTTTCATTGTCTTGCTTCCTCTTAGGTGGAGGCAGTGGGGTTGGGGTAACAATAACAACTCTGATAGCAACCACTTGATTCATTATTTATTCCGTTTAATATTCCTAACAAACATTGGGGCCGACATATCGGCAAGGTAGGTAGTTGCACGTTATCTTAGAGAATGGTAGAAACAGACTGTGTTCACAAGTTTTCAAAACATATTTCACAGACCACAATGCAACCTCACCACAATAGCCCAAGAAAGAAACTAAAATAAACAAGATGCGTCAAGATTGTCTGATTCTAATAAATTCAGACAGTAAAACGTTGAGCCACCTTGAAAAAAAAATGTGGAAAAATATAATTAGTAGAAGCGTTTTGGCCAGGCAGCTGCAAAAAGAAGGTTCCATCAGGTTATAGATTTAAACAAATTAAATCTAGCCTACTTAGAAATGTGGAATCCAGGACTGCTAAACCATGACCGTGTACGTTTTTCGAACTCCACAGCATGCATTACTATGCCATAGAGAAAGGAAGTTACGTACACCGCGAAGAAAAATTAACAACTTGTTTATCTAATCCGCACTACTCCTGACAGTAGAATCGCATTAAACGGAACCTCAAGGGCACTGGAGAAATATGTTTTGATTAACAGGAGTTCCGTTTACGGAGAAAGGTTTGCGGAGAAGCAGCGCTATATGTCATTACACCCTGTTAAGGCTGTCCGATATGTTAAGCATAAACAAGTGAAGCTAGCGGCTAGTTTGTCCCGTGATTTGAGCGTAATCGACGTCTACTGGATTGACTAGGCTTCAATTGTCTAGGCTTCGAGGAGGCTGAGGAGATGTAGGAAAAAGAAAGCATGTATTACTGCTCCAGTAGGCGGCCGAATAACATGTGGTCAAGCGTGAATAGTCCAAGTTATCGAACAGCACACAGAAAGCCGTGCCCATTTCCGTTCTTACTTTGGTCATCTACGCGTCGGGCCCGAGCTGAAAAGGTATCCAAGTCTGTACATGTTAGGCATTAAAAAATCATCTGTCATATCTTTACATGCTTGACTCTCTGTTACCACTTGTAAGGATGGATTTCTAGATAGAAGGCAGATGTCGCAAAAGTATATTTCAGATTCTGCCTCTTTCCGATAAAGTTCTTCAGGGCTTGATTCTGTGGTTTCGTTTAGAGTTACAAAAACTGTGGTTCTCATTAACGAGTTGTTGTTGTTGTTGTTTTGTTTTGTTTTTTTTCTTTTTCGTGGGGCATTACCGAAGTACACAACCAACACATTTATTTAGAGGCTGTCTTTTTTGGTTTCAGCGACTTCTGTTCATTGAGCTTTTACTCTATATCGCATCCGAGAATTTATAATTTTCATTTAAATATTCCATATGATAGCTTTTTAATTCCTAATTTCAGTTACACTATACAAGACCGCACCCCTTTCCCTAACCAACTTCTTAAATTGCAGCTACGAATTATCCAACCATTTATTCGCCAAGTACCATTAGCAGGTATGAGCCCCATGTTCGATGGACAACAACAACAGGAGGATAGTTTTCACAGTGGGACAATGCTGCCGTCGCACTAAATGAGTTCTGAGCCGAGAGAGAGAGAGAAACTTTATTGTGATTGTAAAGATTTGAAGGAGGGGTGGTCGGAGCCTCTCAGTCCAGGGCCCCACTGGCCTCTGCCGCCTGCCTGACCTGGCTAATTAAGGACTTTTGTCCTGCCAGATCGGAGCGGGCGAGCTGTGCCTCCCACTGCTCCATTGTCCTACTGGTGTTTGGCCTATGAGGGTGCTTAGTGCACTCCCAGGTTATGTGCATTAGGGTAGGTATGCCACCGCACCAAGGACAGTTGGCCCTATAACGAGTGGGATACATGGCGTTTAGCAATTTTAAATGGGGGAACACCCCGGTCTGTATTTTACGCCAATCGGCGGCCTCTTCCCCGTTAAGTTGTGGGTGAGGCGGCGGGTATTTTCTTCGGACTCCACGCTGATGAGCAAGGATGTCTTTGGCATTTAAATTGGTGGAATTTTGTGATGGGTAGTGCGGGTGGTTGGGGTTAGAAGAATTTACTCAAGTCTGCTATTTTTTTTATCTTTTATTTACTCACTGACCGGCAAATTCCGTAATCAGTTCGACGAGGACTAATGTCGGCGTGTGACCCATGTTAGCAACAAGCGTACGGAACAACATTGCGAAGTGAATGCCACGTTACGTAACCAGCCAACAGATGACGTAATAAAGGCTGCTGACGTGAGCCCCTGTGCTGTCTTCGAAAGCTGTCTTAACTCACCAGACTATAGCAAATAAAAGTACAATCTAAAAGTGGCTGCTTTCCAGGCATGCATGCACGCATTCATAGCCAGAAGCCGCAGCAGCGCATTGCGACGTCAAGGTCGTAAATTGCGCAAGTTATTGTCGTGCTCAACTTGCAAAGGCAATAATACTCAGGCCGTGTGAATGCACAAGAAGTAAGCAAAATTATTCGTAGTAAGGACGCAGATTTCTTTCGTAGAAAGCGGAAAAAAAATAAGAAATCAGGTGGCCTAAGCCGATTGCGTTACGTACTGTCGCTCCGTCACTTACGTACTCCCATCTAAGGAGCTTCCAACTAATATGCTAACTAAGAAAACGAGACAAATAAAATACTGCGAAACCATTGAGCTCTGAGGCAATAACTGCCGATGAACACTGTTCCGTAGTTGAGTGCGAATAACGTGGCGAACAAAGGGACGAAAATCCTGCTGCGCCAAAAGAAAAAGAAAAACAAAGCGGAGGAACGAGAACATATGCTGGACGTTTTAGTCTTTGCCAATCGTGGGTGCATGCCGTTGAGGGCGCTCCACTGATGTGGGATGAAGGGCGCGGGTCATTCGAGTCTTTCAGGGCAGACAATGGCTTCTATACGACGCCTCTCTCAAAAGCGTTGTCTGGAATTTTCTCTTTCTTGCGTTACTCACGCTTTCTCCCATTGCTTCAAGCCCTCTTCCTATCCCTCCAACCAACATTCCCCTTCGGTGGATCCTCTTGTTGCGTAAGCTTGTACCAACTTTGCTAAACTGATTGTATTAGTTTCTCTCCGTCTGCCACGTTTTCTTCTTTCGCTCCAGCAGCACGGCTACGCTTCATCGGTGAAAATTAGGAAGCGCCGTGTTGCTTTTGTGTGTTGCATTTTATGTCTGTTAGCATTCTCGATGTAGTATGAGCGCAAATAAAAGTAGGAAGTGAGAGGCCGAGAGACAGAGGATGCATAAGAACAAGGCACTGATCTCCTCAGCGTTTGCGTGTTAACGCGATAGCGTTAAGGAGTCCGTGATGCAGAAAATCTGGTGTCGGCGTCGGACGTCGTTTAAGCAAAAATATTTTTGAACCACGGATACCCAGGCCCTCCACGTGGCGCAAGGAGTTTACTGAACCAATTGAATTTATCAAGCTAACTACATGGAAAAGACGTAAACTACGACTCACACACAGCCTGCAGACATGATAGCTCTAGGATTGTAATTTGACTACACGAGAAAACATAATGCTTCTACGCGAAAACTCAAAGAAATAACTTTTCCAGCGTTTCTACAATACACAAACCGGCCACAGAGTCCGCCATTGGCGTGTGCCGGCGCGCGGGTGGGTGTCTCGGGGGCCACGGAGCGTCGCGCCTGCTTCCTTACTGTACCTCCAGCTGGCGCTCGCTTCCGCCGCATCGCGGCCCACGGAAGAGGCCGCGTTTCTACCACAAAGCCCACCTTCGCGTATAGCGTTCGCCGCCAGCGTTTCCCCGGTAAACATTACGCTTGCATACGCTCCAGTTGCCGGGAATCGTGAGAAGCAGTCGAGGATCATTGAATGCTATCGCGTTCCACTCTTAAAGGCGAAGCTTAAGCGTACTCCGAATCTTTTCCCTTATTTTCGCTTTAAGACTAACATTGATGTTTTTTTATAATATAGCTGCAGTTTTATCTAGATAGCACGCAATACGTCTCACGTGATATCAAAGAGAGTTCACGTGAGCTATAGTCCTCGAACGCTGTGACTACGGCTACACGGATTCGTTGGAGAGCCGCCTTGACGGCGATATGTTAAAGAATGGTCTGGACTACTCCGATCAACCATCCTGGTTTTTGCTGTGCCCGTCCTGATATCCCTTTGTTTTAACCGCCACGGCAGCTAAGTCGCTGTATGGTGTTGCGCTTTTAAGCTTGGGGTGGCGGGTTCCATACCGGTTTCTAAATCACGGATCTAGACAGGCGAAATTTTGATATTTGCCACAGGCGGCGATTGTTGATATTCTCGCACAACAAAAACTGTAACGCATGTTCGGAGAAATAAGAACACAAGCGCAGGAAAAATTCATTTTGTTCTTTTACTGAAAAAGAACGCTTCGGCATACAGAAAAATAAAATAAACGTTTCCAATTGTTCTCAACGCGTATGGGGCTTCTTTAGTAGCGGTCTTTGTCAAACGAATAGTACCATAGCTCAGGAGTATGCAAGGGAGTTGAACATGTTAGCAATTTTGGTTTAACGCGATGTACGAGCAATCCGTAAGTATTAAATCGAGGCGATAGATGCATGTGTCTGTGGATTCCCGTGAACTGGTCACGCATGCATGGTAGCTCAAACCAAGGGATGGTCTTTTTGTTGTTGTTACCACGGCTTCTCTGACGTCGCTTCAACTCGGCTTCAAAATTTTATGCCACCTGCATCGCGAAAGAAGCTTGTGCAACGGACACGAATAAACATTCTGAAGTGGCTGTTCTATGTTCGGCGTCAAGCTTTTAACTAGACGAAAACAACAAATACAAAACAGAATGTGTTGATTTTTTTATGTTGCCGCTGCATTTCTCAAGAGAAGGAAAAATATTTAAAAAAAGGAAATTGAGCTCTTCCTTTAGTAGCATCTAACTTATGACCATGTGGTCGATTACAAACATTTTCCGAGCCAAAAACGGTAAAATGCCGAAATTTTTGTGTGTGCACACTATGTGTTTTCATGGATTAGAGATATTTATCTGTCGCGCAGTGGTTAGATTTAGCCGCTTGCCGTGCACAAAACATTGGTTTCTCTCTATGTTTCTCGGTAATTTTCTGTAATATAATCCATTCCCATACACACATTCGCTTGTCACTATTAAGAGTTATAGTAGCACACCTCCCATTTAACACTTAAAAAGTAGACAGACGCATAGTAATAGGCTCATTATGAATTGCAACATGGTGTCCGTGCTTTGCTCTAAGGCGCTCCGGTGATTGCTCGCACTGGGGCACTGTAATACGCAAATTGAAGTACACAACGATCCAATTATTGGTTCAGATGCATTTCGTTAATGACGGCGTAGCCTATTTATAAGTTTCATGTCCACAAACACCGATACGGCGCCAAGGCTTTGCGGCAGTAATATGTGTCACGTGTTTGACGAAGGCGCGATAAGGTATTCGGCCTCCCTGAGGGCTATCGAATTCATTGTCGAATCTACGATGTCTGCTCGTTCAGGTTAATTGGCGCATTGGTGAGGACGCCGGAACTGCTGGAGAAGGAAGGAAGGAAAAAGTGGAGAAGGAAAGGCAGGGAGGTTAACCAGTTTAACTTAACCGATTTGCTACCCTACACACGAGAGTGGGATGGGGGGAAGAATGAAAGATGGGGAGAAGAGATAGAGAGAGCATATAACACAGCACACACCGTCAGTCACAGTCTGTCACTCTTGCGCGGTACGTGACATCGCTGTCACAGCTGCTTGTCCAAGCCCGTCTTTTTCAAAAACCGAAGTAATCTCTTCGCCACCTTCAGCTGCGTTGTCTTCTGTCGGCGATATGTGAAAATAGTTGCAACTCACAATGGTCTATTGTCAAGGTGCCCTAGAACGGATGCCAGGGACTGTCTCTGAACGGCCTTCACGAAATGTTACTCATTTCACATTGGAATGGTCGACAACGCTCTCTGCAATGCCTCTCTTTGCGAGGAGACGCTAGAACACATTCTGTGCAACTGCTGGAGACAATTCATAGAATGCAAGGCGACGTGATTTCACCTCATCGTGGAATTATACAGCGCCTAAAAATAATAACCAATGTTTAGAATGGCCCGGGTTCAAGGAAGACCTGATGACACCAATTATGAGGATGCATGAAAACATCAGGGTTGCGTTGAGGTTTGCAGCAAGTGAAATACGTTGTGTGCAGATTCCGGATCAGTTCTGCAAGCTGCTGGCAATGTCACAACTGGATCCAGTTAACATTCTTTCAATAAATGCTGTTGTCACCGTAACAATACAACATCATTAGCCAAGAATGCGTAAGCGAGACCATTTCGCTTAAACCTTTACTGCGTGGAGCAGCTCCCAACTAAGCTGTCATCTTCGTGACAGTACCATGCTTCGCACACCCTTCTATTGGAACTTTCACGTAGTGTCTGTGTTAATTTCTTTTTCATGGTACGCAATGTTGATTTCAAACCTTAAAATATTTTCAGTGGTAGCGTTCTTTTTTATTTTTGTTTTCTTGTTCACAGCGTCAGGGGGCGCGAGAGGAATCGGCGGCCTCTTTCCTTATGGCGTTCAGATACATTTGCATTGTGGCAAAAATTGAAAGACTATCAAGGTGACTAGGTACGCACAGCATACCCACTTACAGTGCCAATTTTATGTAAATTTTAGGGCGAAGGCACAAATGCAGAGCTTTTTTTCTATGAAATAAAGGTGGAATCTGAAACAGATGTTTTAACAGATTTGAACATATACGTTTCATGGTAGCTCGCTCTCGTGATACCGACTCATTTCTTACATACACCGAAGAGCGCACCACTTTATTATTATTATTATTATTATTATTATTATTATTATTATTATTATTATTATTATTATTATTATTATTAGTATTAGTATTATTAGTATTATTATTATTATTATTATTATTATTATTATTATAGCCTACAACATGTATGCGGTGGACGGAGATTTTTTTACCTCCAACTCTAGAGGTACACATGCGTGTTGCTTTAAAAGAAGACAAAAAAAAAGAACAGAAACAATAAGCGGTACGAGTATTTACCAATGGCAGTAATTATTCGCTTCCTCCCTAACCACTGTCGCCCGGATATGTTTTCGCAAATGCGGCAAACTGCTTCCACCGCCGTCCGGGCGCGCCGTCTTCCTCGGTCCCGCGCGCTCCAGTGTCTGCGCAAATGTAATGGAAACACAGGTTGCGCCACGGTAGCCCCTTACTGTCGGGCGACGCCGCCAGAGTTACCCCGAAAACACGCGCTCGCATGCTTTCATAGCCCCGTGGTTCTTGCCTCTCGTGTCACAACTCAGTGTTGTCTCTTTTCTTTTTCCGTGCCCTCTCCCGGATCCTTCTTTTCTTTTCTCTCTTTTCCGCAGGAAATTAATTAGAGCCCGCGCGAGGCACGCAGTCGAGGGTGTAAAAGGAGCAAGCGAGCCAGAAAGCAGACGCCCCCCTCCTCCCTGTCTCGATCCTGACGAGCGAGCGAGAATCCAGGAGAAAACCGACCTGCGGTCGTCCGGGTGCCTTCCTCCTCCTCTCACCGTCTGCTTGCAAGGCCTCGCCGCGCACTTTGCCTTCCGGTGCGCGATGGTGAAGCAAGGAGTCGGGGCCACGGTTGCGACAAATCGCGAGAACTAACGACCATCCGGAGGCACTGGCTCCGTCCACGAGGCGGCACTCGCTGTACGACAACGCCGAGCAGGGAGAGACGTTGGAGAGAGAAAGCCGAAGCAAAGGCCAGAAAGAACGACGAGAAGCCGCCAACCGGACGTCCTGCTCCTGAGGTGGCTGCTACGCGAGTGACCTCTTTGTGATTTGCCCTCGGAGATCCGCTTCCTCTGGGCACCGTCGCAGCTCGGCCCGTCCATCTTTCGTGCTGTCCGTGCGGGCTCCCGGCAGGATCGGTGTCTTGGAGCCGGAAAGATAGAGAGAGAGAGAGAGAGTGGTTGGGTCTCGCCACCTTAACGAACCGTTGAGATCCGTGGGCGGTGAAGCAACGACTGTCACCATCCGTCCGGAGGCCTGGTGCCGTTGATCTCGATACTGATCCCGCAGAGAGGAGACATCTCGCGTCCTTGCCTAGTCACTTGAGCCCGTCTTGCTCTCTTTTTTGTTGTTGTTGTTTTGTTTTCTACTATACGACATCCGGCCGCAGCCGACTCTCATGGAAAGTCGCAGCTCGCTCTAGTGGTCATGACCTAAGAATGTGTCCGGTCTGAGTTTTGGCCATGGGTATTTGGCCAACGTGTATTATTTCGCGGCGTGTTTGTCCTCATGTCCTTCTTTGGACGGATGACTTGCTGCCCTGCCCTCTAGATGTGCTGCACCGTGACTACTTGAGCTTGACGATGACCTGAATGAGTTTTGAAATGCAAACGTAAAAGCTACGATCAAAAAACAAACCCGATATCTGTTTCAACCCTGGTCCGCACCACGGTGAGTCTCTTTCAATAAAGCGGCCTAGCGTTGATGCGATGTCAGTGCTACTATGACTGCGTCAAATTACCGCGCATTTTGGCATCTGTACGTCCCCGAGAAAGGGCGCTCTAGCAGCCCTGAACTGGCGTTTCTTTACGGGCTGCCGAAAACATAGCGAGTGGAGAACGCTGGGCTCTCGTCTGCTGTACAGCGTGTAAGATTGTCCCGTGACCTGGTTTGGCGCATTGCTCACGAACCGGCAGAAATTGCAGCCTTGTCTCATTCGGGGCTTTCTGACTGCCAACACAGCTACAAAAACTGGTACGCAGGACGTTTCATTCACGACGACGCGCTGATGCCGGCGTTAGGTATGGATCACGCGCTTAGCACGGCGGCGCCCTACAACGCGACGCTGGAGGTGACGAAGGCCGCGTTGCTGAATGCGTCGTTTTCGAACGAGACACTAGTGCTCTCCTCAGCAGCTGCGGCTGCCGGGCTGGCGAACTTGACGGGCAACTTGACGGGCGAACTGGTGATGCCCGGTGGTGGTGGTGGTGACGTCAGTTGTCCGTGGGACCCACGCGGCGGAGGCAACTGCTCGTGGCCCGACGCGGGTCTGGCGCCGGGCAACGAGTCGTCCCTGGAGGCGTCCCGACTGCCCGCAGATGCGCAGCAGCCGGCCGAGAAGGTCTACTGGGCGCTGATGCTGGTCATCCTACCTTTTCTGGCTGTGTTCGGCAACATCCTCATCATCCTCAGCGTGTACAAAGAGCGCAGCCTGCAGACGGCGACCAACTACTTCATCGTGAGCCTCGCATTCGCCGACCTGCTTGTGGCAGCTGCCGTCATGCCATTCGCCGTCTACGTTCTGGTGAGTCACGCCTCCTTTTATTCTCCGTTCGTTACCTCGTAATCATTTATACGAATGTGGCGCTACCTGTCCACTGAGAATAAAAGAATGAAGCTCCGTTTCGCCACTCTTCGGTACGTCTAGTGAGACCCAGTGCCTGTTTCCAGGCCTTGGTTTCTGGCGCGGACGCGTCAGAGGTATAACCTAATGCACAGTTTCCTGGCGTACCGCGAAGATTATGCCATTTGGTTTAAATTAAACGTTGTCAAATCTTCTTCTCGAAGATCTGGTTGGAGCCTGATGTATGCTCTCAAGAAGAGCGTCAACACTTAATTCTCTATTTGTAGACGACCATCTGATCATTGTCTCTTTTATGCGCAGCCAATAACTTATTGATAATCGTACAAGGATTTGTGCGCACGCAATAATTGACGACAAAGTCCCGTTTTTTAGGGTAACTAGTGTCTGTCGAAGCACAGCGTACGTTATAAGCAGCAGATTTCGCACGCCATATGTCCGGCATGGTAAACCTGCTTTGCAATAAAAGCGGACTTAAGGTGGTACATGTTCAACTTACGCAAAGCGAAGTTGCACCCAGGTGCACAAGTTGACTCTTAATTAAAAAAAAAGGAAGAATGTTGGTAAGAGAACGTACTTGTCACTTGAGACAGCGAGCATAATGAAAACTAAGGAGCAAGCTATTTAGTTATAGACCGCTCAGTTTAGAAATCATTTAGTTTAAAAAGCCATGTCGTTTAACAAAGATTGCTCGCCGTTTTTTTAGAAACTGGTTATTTTAGAAATTTTAAGCCGTTTAACTTAGGTAACCGTTTAGTTTAAAATGTCGTTTACAGTTTCTTTAGCAACGTATACTTTGAAAAGCCTTCAGTCTCACCTGGTTTTTCGCTGCTGAAACGAAATATGGAATAAGCGCAAGGATGTCATATTTGCGACCTTCGTCGGGAAAGCATGCGGCAACAACCATTGGCTGCGCAAATGGCCGGTTCACATTTCATCGACGTCTTGTTCCTGCGGTTGTCTCTCGTTTATGTAACATTTATGTACTGCCTGTCACAGAAGCAGCCGCATTTTTATACAGTAACTGTCTCCTCTGAGATGCTGAGTGATGGGGAGATCGTAACCTCTCGGCAGAAATAAGACACGCATCAGATAAAAGGGAAGGCCTTGGCCGGGCAATCACTGGGCCAGTGAAGGTCGTCAACCCTACTGACGAGAGAGGCGTTTGTCACCGCTAGACAAATAGAGGTTGGGGGAGGGGGCCCCTTTACGAAAGAGTGCATGGACACCCGTCGCTTTCATTATTGATAGCCCTCTCTGGGTGATTCGCCTTGCTCCGTATAGTCTCAAGATGGCTAATGCAATTGGCTTCGTCATCGTACGACGGCGTTCCACAAGTGACAGTGCCATGGTTCACTCAGTGTGATTAGCTTTCATGCCTATTACGCCAGCTAGCTTTTCATGAGCACCCTATGGTGTCGCGCAGCAATTAAGCTGCTGTCGTGCAACTCGCAGCCATTATATCGTGCAGCGTTCTTTCTTCTTTTTTGTGGGGAGGGGGGGGGGGCAGGTTGTACCCTACAGAATTGAAATGCGCTATACGCAAACGTCACTTTAAACGTGACCGTGCTGATAAATGCTTAGGATACGCCTCGGAAGCTTATTCATGCTAGGAGGATGTTGCCGTCTATAGCCTAAGCAACCCTCAACAGTCAACCCACTCCTTCAGCGGACTGTGTCATTCCTTGGGATAAAATAGGATACTAACTAGAAGTTTACTAATCATATGGCATCTGTCAGACTAACTTGAAGTTTACTAATCATATGGCATCCGTTAGACAAAAGAAAAAACAGCGTTTGGCACAAGATCACTGATTAAATCATGATAATTTCTTTCAGAACAAGCATTATTACCTGTACATTTTGCATTCATTCATGTATCACCTATTCATTCATATATCACCTTCCTGGGGACGCACATAACTTTCACCTCTCGTCTATCCAACACATGCAGAAATAGACTATTCGCATAATCACCAACAGTTCTTACTCAAATGCTCTCCCGCTATACGAAAGACTAACTTTATTCTACCTGTATCTGGCTTGTTTAAGTATCACTGAAGTATTGTCTTTTTCTTTTTATTACTTAACAAACAGCTTGCTCACGAATTCGTAGACTGCAGATTACTCAGCAACATTGACCGCAATAGACTTGCGTATAATTTGAACTTTATGTTACCTAAATGCAACACCAACTATGGAAAAATGACATCCTGATTTTCAGCGTTAGAAATATGGAAGTACCTACCACATTCACTTGAAGTAACATCATCTTTGAATGCATTCAAGCATGAGGGGGAACATTTTATTTTTTGTAAATAGTTTCATGTCGAATTATATGCTCTCCTGTATAACAATGTTGTTATGTATGTATTTTGCGTTTATTTTTTCTTACCTATGTACTGCATTTCGCGTTTTAATTTGTTTTCCTTGCACGTTATTAACTTTTGCGGCGTTCGCCAACGTCTTCTATACATTATTATTATTATTATTATTATTACTATTATTATTATCATTATTATTATTATTATTATTATTATTATTATTATTATTATTATTATTATTATTATTATTATTATTATTATTATTATTATTATTATTATTATTATTATTATTATTATTATGCTAGAACTGAGGGTCCCGGTGGCAATCGTTGACCTTGTGACCCTCGTCCGCCTAATATCTCTTACATAATCATTGTTATTGAATGGAAAATAAACTGAAACTGAATAATGAATTTTGAGAGTTGAAAAAGGGACAAGGGCAACAAGGAAGACAGGACGAACGCTCACTCACGTTCATTATGAACTGAAGCCAACTTGCTTACCTGCGGAACCTTATTACTATTTGTTTCCCTTTTTTGATTTTTTTTTTGGAATGTGTCCTATAAGCTTGAGTTACTTAATTGTCCAGTTATTGTGTGGTCTCCTTCGTCTGCCATACCAGGACCTCATGATATCTCTTTTAGGCATTCATGCCGAATTATCACTGAGGCCTATGTAATCTACTATGTTTTCGCTTGGATTAAAGTTCCTTAGTTACCACGTACCCATCTATTGTCAAAAACTTCATCGTGTAAAATGACACCATGATACTGCTACCTCAAAAGCACATTGTTTTTTTCGTCACCTTAATCCTTGGCGAACATTTTCATCTGATAGTGAAACTATCGAATTACCGCGAATCCCATTTACGGCGTTCGCTTAGTTCCAGCTAAGCTTGCTACCCTGGTCTGGCTTCAATATGAGTCCGAGTTTTTATATATATATATATAGATTAATTGAATTTGAAATATAAATTGAACTAATATCGTTTAAATTACTTTGCAAGCTACATCTGACATTAGTGACTGACTTTTTACAACACAGACTTTCAGATCGGCTGCAGACGAACAATTGTTGAGCGGTATTACGCCAAAAAGCCCTTGTTGTGAAGGAAACGCTGCACTTGAGAAAGCGCGCTGTTGCTATCGTAACGGCATCAGCACTGATTAGGTTCCCCGTTATTGAAAAGAAACATGTCAGTGCAGCAAGTGACCGCGTGGTGCAAGTGTCTATCGATACCGCTGTATCAGCAAAAATAAAGTAGCAACACCAACAAGAACACATGCAAGTGTAACACGTTGTAGGGTTCGCTTTGCCGATAAATTTACACCTAATGATAGATACTTCTCGATATGTGTGCAACATAAATTCGCATGCCTTACTGATTGCATCTTCTGTGCGAGAATGTGGAAAGGGTGCTTCATTGTGCCCATTTAAGGAACGTCAGCATAGTAGGCAGCTGATCTAAGAAGAGTTCTAACTCAAGTGAAAAACAAACAAACGAACAAACAAGAAAGAAAGGACAAAATAAGCTAGACCAGGACGTCGTTGTACTAACAACTGCATGATGTCTACTTCTGTCTATTTTAGCCCTTTGTCGTTTTTTTTCTTATGTTCATCAGTTCAACCTCATCTTAGCCCATTTAAGCTACGCTCCTGCAGCCGCTTGCGTTTGTTTGCTTCTGTCTTGTCAAGCTCCTTCTCCAAACAGTTTTTATGACTATATGTAACCGACTTATACCAGCCTGGCAAACGATACTGCATATCTCAACGTTTTCTAAGCCTCACCCGACAGATCAAATTCTTCTACAATTGCCTACGCCGACAAGGTAATCTCCATGAGGGAAATTGTCTCCGGCATTCAGCGTACATTACGACGTGCAACCTCTCTCTCACTCCCCTTCCTCACTTCCTCGCAGCACACGTCTCGCTATTGTGCCAGGAAACTACTCCGGATTATTACCTCCGTTCCTCACGGTCCTTTTGTACATGTGAGCGCAGGGCAATAGCATTTGCGGAGCTAAAATCATTTAGCGTCTACCCAACAAAGAATCCATTCTCAATCACAGCGGCAGCGTAATGGGATTTTCATCTCGTGAAGGCCTGAGTGCTGTCACGCACAGGAATGATGTGTCAACTCGTCTCGATCCTACGCTGGCGCGAACAATGCAGTCGAAATTGAAGGCTCCTCCTATTTTTCCCCTTCAGTTTCCGCCTGAGGAAGTCCGGGACTTTCACGCGCACAGTGTGGCTTGAGACAGCGTTTTAATCTGGCCTCTCTTCGCTACTGTGCGTCTCCTGCCATTGTACTATACATTGTATTGCCCCCGACCCACTTCCATCCCCGCGCCCCGTATTGGATCCCTTTATTTTTTCCCCATTTTTTTTTTTTTAGTTTTGGAGGAGAAAATGCTTTAGACTCCTGCCCTCACCGCGCCGCGAGTCTGAAGTTTCTCCGAGGCAGTCGCAGTGAGCTCCAATGCAATATCTTATATCCCCGGTGGGCATGTCTGTGCGACGTCGTACACGATACGAAGATAAGCAATTGTGTAAAGACTGTCCGTCTCTGAAATGAGTTTGGCGCACATGGCACCGTTAGGCTCTTGGTGAAAAGTTGGAAGTATTGGCAAAATTTTAAACGCACTACACAAAGGAATTCGCACACACGACGATCTTGAGTAGACAGCAGCCACTTGCTGTGACATTATTTGTCGTTTTGTTGTCCCGTGTGCCCCGAGATTTCGGTGGACGCTGTCAGGTTTTCTCGAACATTAGGTAGTTCGAGTGTATTCGGAGCCCGTGGCTGTTTCGTTGCCCGAACTCCGCAGCGCAGGTTCTGGAGATACAAGTGCATGATTCACTCCGCTCGTTACCACCGCCTCCTGTTTTAATCCGGGGCTGTCTTGTTCCTCATGGCAGTGTTTCCTTACGATCAGTATGATTAGGCGAATTTTTTCTGTCACTGGCACTACCGGGGTATCCGAGTGGGAGTTGGCGTATGTTGTCAGATCTTAGGTTTTATGTGTACGTACGATAGAAATTATACGCAAAGGAATTATATGCAAATAATAAGCACGCAAAACATCCCCGGCGATGCGAATGCCCGTCAGCTTACTCCTCCGGTTTGTTTTCTGTTCAACGTAATTCTTTCAGTCTAATCTTGCAACTGTTGCTACTAGAAAGAGCGCAAATTCCCAAATAAATTCTTTATCAGCCCCCTCAATATTGTTCACTTCTTTCTTCCGTTCCTATTCCATATCTAAAGGATCATGGGGACTACGACAGAGAGAGAGAGAGAGAGAGATTATTTGTAACAAGAGAAATGCAGTGGTGGGCCTCTGTATATCATATCACTACTTAGGGAATGGAGAAAGAGGTTAAGGCTGGCAAGGCATGAGACAGTAAGGAAAGATATAACTTCATCAGGAATAAACAGCTCAATAAGCGATAATCCTGTTCGATGCTTTGCTCTGAAACCTTTGGTGCGCATATAACAAGCCAAACACTTTCAAGACAGCAATCTTTGGTCAGAACGAAATGACGGAGCTTGTTTTTCTCGTCAGCGCATCTCGTTCAAATGCAGGTTGTACGTCCTTTTGATACCCGTCATAAACGCCAGTCCGCAGATAATGCAAGCCGTAAATCGTGCGCGCACGCAAGCCTGAACGTCGCACCCGATTGTAACATTTGTGGGCAGCTCACAGAGCCCTGCTAAGTGCCACGTAAGTGTCTAAATTCTGCACGCAAGCCTAGAAGGCCGACAAACGAAGTTGACGCTTGATCTTTGTTTTAAAATTAACGCGACAAATATGTCCCATTGAGGACACAAAAATCTCGCCTCTCGGTTGTCGACAGGAAGCTCCTGTAATGGTATTTAGCGACATTTGAAACGTGGTAAACTTCTGGTGCACTCTTTTTTTTTTGTTTAGGAAAGAAGAAGACTAAAGAAATGCCACCCACGTTTTCTGTTCCACCTCCCACTCCGTTCTGAGAGAGAGAGAGTCATAAAGCAGGTGGCGAGAATAAACACACGCACGCCTATCGTCTTACTTTCGTCCGTGCTCGTATTTCAGCGACAGAGTTCGTTCGGGCAGCGTTCTTTGCTACGATTTACAGACGAAGCCTTAACCTTCGCAGATGACGCGTGCTTTGTGAGAATACTTCGCTCTTCTGTAAGTTTTTATGAACAGCTTCCGTAGTTCCGTCATTTTGGATCAAGCGGTTTTTATAGGTGTTGGGCCATTTTAGAAGGTTCATAGCTAGCGTCTTCCCATAGGACCACTGCTCAAAATGTGGTGATCAAGGTCGCTGTTAGGGATACAAAGAATATGCAGCTGCTGTGTTCTCCTTGATTTAGTGCACGCGTTCTTTAATACTACATTTAATTAAGCAAGGCAACGTAGCGCAGCTAAGCGCGGAGGCCCAGGATCGAATCCCGGCCGAAGCGACCGGGATTCGATCCTGGGCCGCTTCGGTCCGGAATTTACACATGGCAAAGTTGTTAAATGCATCAATGTTTACAAGATACACTGCACGCAAATCAATAAGTTTTTTTCAAGTATATACAGCATTTCACTAGGTCCAAGAGTGGAATCAACGTTAGCGGATGAGATAAAAGGTGCAAGGAAAACTAATAAAAAAAATCAAAGAAGATCACCTTTGGGCCGTATAGCGTAAAAATATTCCAATATGTTTTTATTCCAATCTCCTGACGTTAAATTTGCGTAAGCGCCGACGCAAGCATCGGGCGGACACCCGCAAGGTTTTCTGAACAAACCAATCAAATGCTCCCCTTGTTCACAGGAGGTCACTTTTGTTTGCTTGAAAAACGAATAAGATTGCCTGCACTGAGCGGCTTGTCTTATCTAATTGGTTCACAAGAGGCAAGGAGCTTGCTCAAGTGGAGAGGAATTCAATGGGGTCGAGCCACTGCACTGAATATCGATAAACGGATGAAGAGGGTGGTGCCGGCGTCTGTGATTGGTACGCTTTCTCTTACTTAGCTTGCGGTGGCTCGTCGACAATCGCGGCGGCATGCAACGGAAGCTTAAGAATGACGCGAAAACGGATCCTCGGGAAAGAATAGTTGGCAGAACGAGGTCTTAAACGTGCCGAAAGTTCTCGAAAACGTTACACGGCCACGCAAATGTTTTATTACACGCAAATAAAGCAATGCTCGCCGGCAGGGGCGAGTAGCCAGTGCCGGAGCGATCGGCGGCAGCCATCTTTTATTCCTTTCAGAACGAGGCAGCGTGCGGCTATTCAGAAGAAAATTCAGTTTTGTTCGGCATATTATTTAACATTTAACGCGTACGCGTCACTTTGACGCGGTAAGTTTTAGCGGTTTTGTGACGTCGCGTGAGAGGCAGGTCAAGTGGGTGCAGCCCGAAAACTTTTGACCAAGAGCCGAGGGCTAATCTCAAAAAGGCGTCGAATCAGAAATACCAATTTTTGTTTCGTTTGGTCAAATTATGCATAATCAGTGTACATGTAATATCAGATGGGGAGGTATCGCGGTTTTCGTGACGTCGCGTGACGGACAGGCGAACTGGGAGTGGTCCAAAAATGTTTTTCACCAATCGCGGTGGGCTGATTTCACAAATGGAATAGAAAAGTTTGGAATAGTTTTACGTTATAGCGCCCTTTTTCTCGCTCACATTTTAGTGTAAACAAAAAAAAAAGATGTGTTAAAAGTACATTTGCAGGAGAGAAAGATCACTAGCGCCTGAAGGCGTTATACGGCCATTATGAAGTGTATTCCGGTGCTTATTTTTGTTTCTTTGCTTATTCATGTCGGTAACATGTCGATTGTAGATGTTTGATGATTATTAATGCCTCAGAAAATGTATTTTTATATCTTTTGCAGCTTTCACCAACGCTGCTTCTTCTTGCACAATTTTTTTTAGCGTGATTATTCAAACACGGCTCCTTTGACAGTTTTATGGGTACGTGTCTCCTTCACCGTGGAACTTGAGTGCTTTTGCATCTTTTCGCGCTGACTTATCAGCGATGAGGCTCCACTGTGACAGGACGGAAGAAGCACGGCGCATAAAAAATATCAGATACAGCCAACCGCACAGATGTCAAAGTGCTCGCCTCTCAGACCGCAGCAACGTGGGTCACAATGTCAGCTGCTACTTCTTTTTCTTTGATTTTCTGCCTGTGGCTTTTTTTCCAACTTCTTTGCAGCGTCTGTCAAAAAAAAAATCGACATAAAAAAACAAGGGAAGGGGGGGAGGGGGGGGGTCTTGGGAGAATAAGGCAGAAAGGGGTGAAACGCGGTGGCCTCCGGATCGAAGCTGCGCTCTAGCGGAGCCCGAGTCGGCGCCCGAGGCAGGAACTGGCTTCGTCCATATACAATTGTTTTACTCCTATTTTCACGAACACCACCAGTGCGGCGGGCGAACGAGGACAGTGCTTGAAGGCCGGCGGGAAGATTACGCGACGTGGGTTAGAGACGGGGGGGGGGGGGGTGCTGGCTGTGCGCCTACCGCCGAAGTTTTGGCACTTGGGGCGCCTGCGCACTTTCTTGCTCGCGTATGTCCCCATCCGTTCGGTGCCCAGCGAAAGGAAGAAAACGTAATCCATGACCAGTGGTTGTGGGGATTCGCGAAGACAGTTTTTACTTCTGTTGCTGGCGTTTCCTTTTCTGGTTTCATGTTCCGCTATACCCGGAAGCGTTCGCCTGACCACTCCGGGCTGGGGAGGTAAACATAAAAAGAAATATGGAGGAATGAAAGCAGTGTTAAAGGTACGCTCGCGCTATAGCTATTGGCGGCGAGGAGTTGCGGAGTCGCCATCTATCGGAAGCGCCTCGCTGGCGTAGTATGAGGGATCACGTGGCGCACTCCTCATAGGTTTTGCTGTCAGCGCTCACTGTAAACACCACGCGCGAGCTCTCCCGGACATTTCTGTAAGTACTTTCGAAACGAGAGAAGTTTCCTACTGTTAAATAATAATCTTGGGCAAACTGAACGCACACAATCGTTTACAGACGCTATCTCTTTACCGAATACGTACACTGAACGCCATTGTGCGCGGTCGCCGCGATGGAGTCTTCCGAACCAGCTTCTTGCGTGAAAGGTCGGTAAACGCTGAGAGCAAACCATGTGAAATATGTTCTTATAGTGTTTGTATAAATAAATGGAGTGTAATAGAACGAAGCCTCAATGCAGCGATCGCGCAGATTCGCAGCGACCGACTGCGCGTCTGCATGCTTGTCCGCGCACTGTTTCGCTTTCTCCGCGCGCGCGCGCGTTTTCGCACCGCGCGTGCCATGAGCTTCAGGCCGCAGAATATGAGCATTTGGCAGTATACAAGCAACCATTGTTGCGTGGGCGCTATCAGAGCGGTTCAAAAATAATTTAATTGTAGAGACTTCGATGCCTACGGGGACTGTGATGTGCCGTCGCGACTATTCAATCTTTTTTTCTTCTAAATTCTTTGACCTTTCAATATTATTTGTCGAGTTGCGTCGCACTGTATGTTTATCGGTGTTGTCAGCGTGCAATTTCCCGCAGCTCCTTTTTTGTAATCCAGTGCATTAATTCATAACACAAACATGACCACTTGCCATGCTTCTTTAAAATGTGCTTCTTACCGCTGCCTTTCCACTCCATTGAACTTGCCAGTATCTATAGCATCGACAAGTTCATAGACCAAACGGTCATGACATTAGTCGGGCAGCGGGCTCGGGCGAGCGTCTCAGTGCGCGTTTTCAGAACATCGCAGACCGGCCGCCGTAGCAGAAATCTTCCTCGCGTCTGTGCTTGCTGCATACCCGAGTCGTAGCCGATGGCTGTTTGCCGGTTTTGTGTTTCGCGAGCCAAGCTTCACGCATCTTCTTGTCCTGCAGTTACGTGTGAATAAGGCTGACACCGGGCTCCATTGCGTACGTCCGGCACTGCGGCACCGAGCAGTAGCCTACCATGTTGCGCGCCTTCAAGGGCAGCGACTACCTATTGTAGTGCTTTCAAGTGTTGGAAAGGAGACAATCGAAGCGGGAAAATTTCGCCACTAAATGAAGACCGCAGCGTACGAGGGAATTTAAACTCGTTTTCAGCTCGCTTCGGCGCGCCCGAAGCAGCCGACGCGGCCGCTGTGTCCACGTGATCCCTCCTAGCACGTCACGCCGACGGTGGCGCCAGCTTTTCCAGTGGTGGAGCTCGAGGCCAATATCGCGAACCATGTGACCTGGAACGGAGCGCAGACTGAACACACATGCGGCAAAGAAAGAGCGCGCGTGCTCGTTCCTTCGGGGGGGAATCTGTCATCTTATCCGTAGTCTTTGTTGATTTATTTATGTTCGACGTTTGGTCGCTTAACAGGTGTAATCCTATTCACGGCGTGATGTTTTTATTGACGTCTTACGGCAACGGCGAGAAACTTGCCTTGTCTAAACAAAATGCACTTTCAAAGGCTTGAGGCTCCTCGGCGTCCCCATAGGCGCAGCAAAATTTTAACCTGCGCGAGGAAGACAGGAAATCAACAGAAACATGTATTCCTCGCGCAGTTTAAAATTTTGCTGAATCTATGAACCGGCTAGCAAAACAACATGCCTTACTCCACAGGCATCCCGCTCTAACAGGAGGTATTAGGGACGGCAAAGGGCCAAACGCAGAGAGGATGGGGAAAAGAGAGACAGAGACAGGCAATAGGAGAGAGGTAAACCAGGCGCGCGCCCGATTTGCTACCCTACACCAGCGAAGGGGTTAAGGGTAAAAGAAATGAAGGAAGCTGATGGAGGAAGGCACAAACGTGAATTTTATTGCATTGCTGCCAGCCGCCGCAAACAGCGTGCAGCATTCTAGAACGACTGTAGCTAATGCAATCCGCCCCTATGCCTAAAAAACGGGATTAGAAAGACCGCGAACAGTGACAATTGGGGCCCTTCGGCTATGGACGTGACCACACGTCTCGAATTTCAAAGTTCCATTATTTTTGTTTGTTTTCCCTTTTCTTTGTTTGGGGACTTACATTTTCCCAGTATGTCTTCACTGAGCGGATTACTTGAAGCGTCTGACTTCATTTTGCTTCTATATACAGTGTCCTCGGAATTTGGATTAGCTTTGCCACGCACAACGCATTTTCTAAAGTAGGCTTTGTTTTGCAGAGACAAGTCGAGACGAATCGTATTGTCTGCAAATTTTTGTAGACAAAACTTTGAATTCTTTGTCTGGAAGCATTGTTGTGTTGCTTTCTTGACACGTGTCACCATGTTTTCTAGGCAGAGTGGCTAACAAACCGAAGTTTTATATTTTTATTTTATATTTTCTTGGCGACGTTTGCGTTCCAAAGCGTATTTTTGGTTGTGTCCTCGTTAGTACTTCTCATTTAGTAACGTTGTTTGCAGGGCGTGCTGGTTCATATTGGTGGGTGGACGGGACCTGTGAATAAACACGAACACAAAGAACTAGACAGGACAAGCTCTGGACTTACAACTGAAGCGTATTGAGTTTCATTGAGAGCTTGTAATTTAGTACATTTCTTAATATTTCCTCCCTTTATCGTATGGTACATGCACACGCATACTCCATTTATTATTATTATTATTATTATTTTTATTATTATTATTATTATTATTATTATTATTATTAGTTTCAGCGCCGTCCTGAAAACAGCCTTTGTTCCGTGTTTTTAAAAGTTATTAACGGCAAGAAGCTCAAAAGTCAGCGCTGAAATGAGTCAGTAATACTTGTTTTTATTTATCTTCTACCTCACTATGAAGCCCACTCAACTAGAAGAGCGGCAGTTTGGGCTAATTGGTATTTCCCAGTCTAATAAGCTTAAAGCGCGAACGAAGACGAGACTACGGTTAAGTTCCTAATTGGACGTCATAAAATGGAAGCACTGAATGGCGACACGGTCACCGCTCGATCGAGCAACGGTAGTATAAGGAAGCCTGGTGTGATCAGACACATACCCCGGTCAGAAACCAATGCAACACAGGTATACGTTGGCGCCATAGGCGCTATAACATAAAACTATTCCAAACTTTCCTATTCCAATTCTGCAGTCAGCCCTCCGCGACTGATCAAAAACCTTTTTAGACCACCCCGCCTCACCTGTCTGTCACGGCACGTCACGAAATCCGCGATAGCTCCCCACTTGATATGACGTGTACACACTGATTATGCGTGATTTGACCGAACAAGAGAAAATGTAATTCTATCTGATTCGACGCCTTTTCGCCATTAGCCCTTGGCTATTGATCAAGAGTTTTCGGGCTGCGCCCATTTCACCTGCCTGTCACGCGACGTCACAAAACTGCAAAAACTCACCACGTCAAAGTGACGTGTACGCGTTAAAGATGCATTAATATGCCGAACAAAACTGGATTTTCTACTGAATAGCCGCAGGCTGCCGCGTTCCGAAAGGAATAAAGATGGCTGCCACCGATCGCTCAGGCACTAGCTACTCGCACTTGCCGGAGAGCATGGGTTTATTGGGGTGTAACAAAGATTTTTGCATGGCCGTGTAACGCTTTCGAACACTTTCGACACGTTTATGGCCTCGTTCTGGTAACTCTTCTTTGCTGATAATCCGTTTTAGCGTCATTTTTGAGCTTCTCTTGCATGCCGCCGCGATTGTCGACGAGCCACCGCAAGCTGAGTAAGAGAAAGCGGACCAATCGCAGAGGCCGGCACCACCCTCTTCATGCGGTTATCAATTTTCAGTGCAGTGGCTCGGCCCCATCGAATCCCTCTCCACTTCAGCGTACTCCTCACCTTTTGTGAGTCAATTAGATAAGACAAGCCGCTCAGTGTAGGCAATGTTATTCGTTTTTCAAGCAAACAGAAGTGACCTCCTATGAAAGATGAGAGTGTTTGATTGGCCTGTTGAGACAATCCTGCGGGTGACCGCCCGATGCTTACGTCGGCGGTTACACAAATTTGACGTCAGGAGATTGCAATCAAAACATATTGGAATAGTTTTACGTTATAGGGCCTCATGTTTCATAGCACAAGTTCACTTTCAGTTAAATGCATCTTTCATATACATGAATTATACTTTCTGTAGAGCTTGCGCATGTCTGTGTTTCTTGTCCTCTCCTCTTCGTTCGCACTTTAAGCTTACTAGACTCAACCAGACATGAGCAATGTACTAGCAGCACAGTGACACCTATGAAAGCATATATGCAAGCTTATTTGCGATTATGCCGACACCCCGCGGTGAAGTCAGTGACTATGGCGTATTTCTGCTAAACATGACATCATGAGTTCGTCACTAAACTGCGGCGGCCGCCATCCCGACAGATGCATAATTAAGAACACTAGTGTACTTTGGCTTCGGTGAATCAGTTGGTCCAAATTTACCCCTCCCGCCTCCTCCACCGCCCACTTTGCGTCATCGTTACATAACCTATTTGTTGGACTGCGTCTCTAAATTCTATATTTATTTCATAAGATACCATAGAAAGGGCTGAGCTTGAACCCGTGTGCGGACTGCAGTTTAACCCGGCACGTACACATCGCTGCATTCGATGTCGTATCCTCTCTTGGGGCTCAAAGCCACAAGAAGGATACATATGACGAAGAGAACGGTCGCGCAGGGCACAGGCGTTATTGCCTTCATATCTTTATCCTGGGACCATTTTTGAAGCACTCTTCACACATGCACAAGGCCACAAAAGCCCCATTGCGCTTCTTGAAAGCGAATGCACCGTACGGACGCCTGTGACTGCCAGCGAAGCTTCCTCGGCGAGTGTTTTAAGACTGAGTTCCTCTTTAGTATTACTATTCTTATTATATCTCCCTCTTCTTATCTACCTTTCCCGTTTCCCATGTGTATACGGTAGCCAACTAGGTCCTGGTTTAGCCCCCTGTCTTTTTTATTCTCCGAGTCTCTTTTTCTCGGTCTCGACTCAACCACAACGACAAAAAATTTCAGAGGCAAATGAGCGTGCTTCCAGTTCGTGGGTTTAGTTATTTTCATGGAGTCGCTATAACGTGACCTAACACACTTCTCTCGCAACGACTTCTTATACCATACCAGAGTACTGGGCAGCATGCAAGCTTATAATCTCGGCCTTTCTTTTTCTTTTTTCCCCGTTGACATGCGGTCTTTCTGTGCACCTCTTTCTTTTTGCTCTCACCGAGAGGCAATCATTCCGGGCATTGTGCTTCACGTGCCGCGTCCGAGACACCGGTCTTTCTTTCTGAAGATGTGCGTATGCGCGACATGCAGCACACAGCCTATTTCGGCTGCAGCGAGAAGTCAAGGCCAGAGGATATCAAAGGGGAGGGGTGAATACTACCGCGACAAAATCGATCGCGTGGGACACTCATGACCATCTGCCGCTTCCTTTGATGTCGCAGGCAAAAGAATTCTCTTACCTGAAAGAACTCGGGTGATCCTAACGACTAGGAACCGATTTACGCTTTCCGAATGCGATCAACTTTGAACGGCCGCGCAGTTTAACCGCTTTCGGCTGCTGAAGAGAAGCACGGATGTTATCGATAGGGATGCAAAATTTTCGGAAATTTTGAATAGCCTGAAAGAAACTGCTGTTTTTTTTTACATATTTTGACAAAATTCCTGAATAATCTATGTTTTACACTGTCTGCTAAGGATATTTGTACAGCGGTGATTTTCAATGCTATACAGGGGAGGAACGTAAACAGCCTGCCACTATATTTTATTCGTTTGACCAGACATCAACATAAGTTTTCTACAAACACCGTGTAACGGCTTGAAAGCACAAAGACGTACAATAAAAATACAACACGTTAACAAATTAAACACCTAAAACAAGCCATTATTTTGACTTCGGGGTGAAGGACGAGAGAAGGACTCTTCGAGCAGACGAAGAGGAAAGGAAAAGCTTTATACAAAACGTACAGATATATCAGAAAATAGCGTACTTGTAGCTGTATGAGCACACCAGGCCGACGAGGCTGCTGGTGGTGACTAGCTCTCCTAACAAATGGGCCGTTTCTGCCCTAAATCCCTTTGGCGACCCATCGTCGGCAGGAACGAGGTGGGGTGGGTGCCGACGTCACCCGCGTCGCATTCCTCTTTCGTCGCGGTAGAAGTCTCGGGCCGGGGCACCACCGGGCTGCCCCGGCGGTACGATGGGGGCAGTCTTGCTGACCTCTTCCACGGGAAGGGCTGAACAGTTCCGTGGAATTTCGAAGGTTGTCAGTTGGTGTTTGAAGCCCAGCACAAGGGCAACGTACGACTTCGGAAGAACGAGGGGGGGGGGCGAGTAGAGGGGGGGGGGGGAGCGCACGTTGCCTCGATGATAGGCACGTAGTGTGGCACAACACCATGCAAATGAACTGCCCTGTATCATTGACCTTCTGTTGGTTCACATTAAAACAAAATTTTGTTGTTATTTTACGTTAATAATTTTAGGGGCTTCAAATTCTGGCTAATTTTTCAAGAGCTCAATAAAATAACGGAAGATCTACTGTTTTTTTCTCCATTTTTTCGTATTTTTTGCCATTCGCTAGTACTAGAACACGGGAACATCGCGTGCGACTAGCAGCCAACGGTTTCTCGTAGTTAACAGGAACGGGTGCAGGCGAGCCACACATTAACGTCACGTAACAGTGAACTGTGCTCAAACTGGCCAAGCCACGAAACTCAGTCGCGAAATTACGTTCCTTCTAGCAGATTGCCAGTTTAAGTAGCCAAATGAATGTCATAAAATAGAAGCACTGAAGGGTGACACGGCCACCAGACGATCGAGCAACGCTGGTATCAGGAAGCCTGGTGTGGCCAGGCACATTTCCCGTTCAGAAACCAATACAACACAGATATACATTGGCGCCCTGTATCACCGCGCAAGTTTACTTTCAAGTAAATGCATCTTTCATATACTTGTATTGATCTTTCCGAAGAGCTCGCGTATATGGTTCTTCTAAGAGATGGCGTAATGAAAGAGCCCAATTCGGAGGTCGATTAAAAGAGCATGAATGTGAGGTGTTCCTTTAATTGGTCGTTCACACCCGTGCCAATTTCGTTGAATTGTGGAGGATTACGTGCCAAAACCATGATTTGATTATGAGTCATATGCCGTAGTTGGGGACTCCGGATTAATTTTGGCCCCCAGGGGATCTTTAACGTGCGCCCAATGCATGGGACACGAGCGTCTTTGCATTTGGTCCCCATCCAAATGCGGCTGCCGCGGCCTGGATTTGATCGCATGACATGGTGCTCAGCAGTCGTGATAAAGTGTGCAAGCGTGACTGAACGAGGACGTAGAAAGAAACAGATACACAGAGACAGCACTAACTTTCAACAATATATTATATGTTCGCATGCATCGATAGATATATACCGTACGAGCGGAAACGAACGAAACAGCAAAAAACAACATTCAGTGGTGCATGTCGATGAACAGTACACGTGCCCAAGGCATGTTCAAAACATACACTGCAGTAGTTACAACGATAAACCGAGGAATTTTGTCTCTTTTTCAGATAGCGACACTGATTGCTTGCTCACGCACCTTTCCTCTAATTTTTACACTTTCGTAAGCCTCCACAATTTCCTTTGTAATCCTGCTATGAACCCTGTTCAAAATAGACGTACTTCCAAACACTGGTTTGCAGGGACAATCTCGCCAATGAATGCCCAAATGACCCGAGATTACCCTAGTGACGTTATATTGATGCTCTTTTAGTATCTCATTGATGCATCTGCCAGTTTGACCAACATACGTTCTTCGGTACAAAAGCAGAATGGCGTAGACTACGTTATGAGTGCAGGTTACAAATTGCTTGCGATGTCGAGTATAACATGCGTTCCTTTCGTTATTCTCTGAATTAACCTGTTTGCATAGCTTCTGTAGGCGCTCAGAGGTAGAGAAAAATACATCCACCCTCGAATTTGTCGCTATTCTTCTGAGTGCGCTTAGCAGCGCAACACCGTAGCCGCTAAGCCACCGCGGCGGGTGCCTAGTTCCTCAACGTGGTGGTTCCCACAAGAAATACTAGAATACCGCGATCGCGAGGTCCCTGTTGTTTGAGACTTCAACTAGGTAAAGACAACTAGATCTTGAGTCATAACCTATAGCCACCGGGAGGACCCGTTCTGAAGTGCGTGCTTGCGTGTGTGTTTGTTTCCCACCACTTACCGCTTCCTACTTCCGGTTCATAACAGTTCAGCGCTCATCATACATTTTTTCGACAGCACAAAAAAAAAGAAAGAAGAATACCTCACATTACATCGGTCGCTCGTGTCTTCCTGCGACAGTAGTGTTTTGGTGTCTCAGCTCTCGCTCGGTCGTTCTGAACAACATCGTGTTAGCTCTATCAATAGCGAGTTTTTGCTTAAGTAAAGCCTCGCGTTCGTTCTTCCTAATTATGAGAGATATTCACGGTGCCACGGAAGTACGTTATCACTGCATAACATCCGTCCTATGCTTCAGTTATATGGCATTTAGTTAACTCCATATTTCTGGAAGCGAACAAGGATGAGCTTTTTTTGTCTTCTAAGTGTATGCTGCAGTCAGTGCATCACAGACAGGCACAAACTTCACGAGTGAAAGAAGACTCCACTCAGCAGTAATTCATTTGGCTAAGTAAACATTCGCTGCTGTGCTTCTGTATACAATGCAAACGAGGCAGGCTCTTGCAGATAAGCGGAGTAAGTAAAGCCGCAACTTGAACCGAAACATGATGTTCGAGTTAGAACAGGCCTGACCTGGGCTGACCATCAAAACGATAACAAGGTAAAAGCGGGAGCCTTGTTCTCGGTTTGCTCATCGTCTTGAATTTCCGTCTCCCACCTTCCCCGTATTTTCCCCCTGATGACAAGGCATGACATGAGTAAGGTGTTGCATGGGTAATGCAATAGACTGAACAATGATCACAGTTGCGCGGCAAGTATAGTTTTGCTCTTCCTGCATTGGCTATAGTGTGAAAACGTTCTATACGACTAGAAAAAACCGGAAAGAGCCAGTCATTTATTTTCTGCGCTTTTCAAGCAGTGGGGTACGGATTGACTTACAGGAGACAATTCTTCGTTGGCGCTATTTTCTTCCCTGGTATATGTGTGGTGCGCATTACGTTTACTTGATTACGTTATAATAAGGCTATATAAGAAGTTCTTTTAGGCCAGGTCAACTGAAACACAGCCATCAATAATTACTTGACCGCAGTTCATGAAGCGCAAACCACTGCCTAGCACGGGGCTGCCATTTTTATTTTATTACTTTATGCCAAATTTGACACAGAAACAAACACTGCACCTAGATACATTCGTGTGATATGCAGGTTTTACTCACGACTCTGTCCTCTAAGTAAAATAGGGGATTTCATGGCAATACATTAAGTATTGCTGGCCAACATTCATGGTAGTGTCGGAATTAAAGTATTGTACGATATCTACCGGTAACAGGTATGTACAATAAACAGCATTTCCCTAATAAATTGCATAAATAATGTTAGACGCGCTCATAACAACTGTGGAATCAAAGCATGTCAGCGCACAAGACGAACGTGATTGATGGGAATTCGGAGGTTGGTGACAAGTACGAGATATTGTCTTAAAGTTCCACGGAAAAGCTACCCTGAGGTAGCCACACCTAATCACGGGTTGTTAAAAGTTGTAATCGAAAGTTATAATACCGCTATAGGCTAGCACTCTAGGTTTCATTACGAACACACGGGCTAGACAGGTGGACTCTGTTTAGTTTTCAAGGTCATCATCTCAGGATGAACTGAGATGGTCAAAAACCGGCTTACGAACTTCATCTCTGCTAGCAACGTTGAAATATATGAAGCGCACAGATCGCTTTCCTTGGTCGACTGCAAGTAACATAAGCAGATTGCGTCAATAAAGAAAGAAACGAAGTCGTAACTTCTCTTATCCGTCGCCATAAGGGTCTGAAGAAAGTCCAACGTCTCTTTTCCTTTCTCTTTGGGATGAGGCCTCGTCTAATGGATCGAACACGGGCGAGAGGTCTTTCTGCCTAAGGCACTGCATTAGGGTGGCCAATATAAGAACACGTTCTGGCGGGGCATCGCTTTGGGACTTTGTCTTTCTTTCTGTTTGCGGCAGATTTATCAGCAAAGTTGCGAACGGAAGGAAAGTAGGAGTTGCAGAAGCTTCCAGACACAAAATCAGAACTTTGCCTTATCTCCCTAGGTCCCTCGGCTGGCTAACTACGTTATTACTATCGTTTGTACTGAAGGCAACGCCGAAGGTAGTCACCCATATTTGTACACGACCCCCACATCTACGTGCCCGAGGGGGAGAGCAAGAGAGGGAGAAAATAAAGAAAAGACCGGGAGGCCAACGAGACCAAAAGGTTAGGCTTCCTAACCTACATTAAGGAGGGGTGAGGGGGAAGATAAACGCGGAATGGTAAGAAAAAAAGTATATGGAGAGAAACCGCGCACATGGACACAATCACTGCTGCTCACAACACAGAATAACAGCTGACACTTTTCAGTGCTAAAATCAATTTTGCAGGTTTGGTGGCCGTAAGAATTACAACAGTGCATTCGTAGCCCTCTGCTGCGGTGCTAGAAAGTCGGCGTTAACTATCTGAACAGAAAGCGGGGTTATGCTTGCTAGACACACAAATGACATGGTTACCAGAGAGACGTGCTAGGCCACAGCAACCGACAGTGCACTGTGTCAAAAAAGAAAATAACTTGCTACTGTAGTTTTAGTTACATGTGAGGCTATTTCGTACATTCTTTCTTCTGCGCCAAAGCAGCACAGGACACACCAACCAGACACTGTGCTTCATTGGTCCTATACTTTATATAGAAGGACAAGGGGAGTATTGGAATGTGCAGTCTAGTTAGCTTTATTGTTTGGGACGGGCCAGGAAAACAAGATCAAGAAGCATTAACGGAACACAAATGAACTCACTTATACTGCTTCGCTGTCTCTTATGTACCAGTTATCAGAAAGGCATAAGCCTCTGACGCTTCAGTTCTTTATGGACGAGTTTTTTTCATAAACTTCGAACAGACCTACGTGAACGATTAAAGGTCGATCTCTATAACGGCTGTCCCAATAACAAAAAAAATTATTTGTTTGCACATGCCGTCTACGATGATTGCCGATATGAGTGAATACCCGAATGTTTCTAGAAAGCTGCTGACCTTATCAAACGAATTACCGTCTTGACTGTTTTAGGCATGTAGCGCAGCTCGGAAGAGCAAAAAAGGAATAAGGTAGGGGTGATCAAAGGGAACGGGAAACAGAGTGAGCGCTCACTCTGTTTCCCGTTCCCTTTGATCACCCCTACCTTATTCCTTTTTTGCTCTTCCGAGCTGCGCTACAAGCCTAAAACAGTCATGACATACCAACTCGCCCAAACTGCTACGCTTTTGTACCGTCTTGAAGGCGTATACCGCTTGCAATTATATGACATACAGGTAGCGTTAATTGTTTCACACAGAACAGAGCCATTAACAAGTACATCGTAATGGTGTCGGAGCCACCTTCTGCAGCCCCCATGCAGACAGAGGGTAAAAGGAGAAGTGGAGAGCTGTCCATGCCGAGTGCTCAACTACATGTATGCTCCAGACGCCACATAGTCCACGTACGACAGCACAGTTATGTCGAAGACCCAGTGATAAACGCTAGCGACAAAATGCTAGTGACAAATTCGCTTCGCAATTCGGTTACGCGAGAGCAGGCGCCCTTTACATCAACGCCTTCGTGAGTGAGTGAAGTAACTTTATTTTGGTCCAGAGAAGACGCAGGGGAGACCCCGCGCCACCCGGCTAGTCCCACGTAGGGACCGCCAAGCCGAGCTTGACGGCCCGGTCGCGGGCACTCTGGACGGCCAGGGTTTGGTCGCTGAGTTCGGGGCTGCCCAAGAGCGCAGCCCACCTATCCTCGCTGAAGGAGGAGCCGATGGCTTCACACCCCCACAACACATGGTCCAATGTTGCCCTTAGTCCACAGGCAGGGCAGTCCGCACTGGGGTATCTTTCGGGGTATATGGCATGAAAAACCGCGAGGTTAGGGTACGCACGGGCTTGTAAAAGTCGAAGGGTAACCGCCCGCGCCCTACATAAGGCGGGGTGCGGGAGGGGGAAGACCCGTCTTGACAGATAGTAGTGCGTGGTGATCTCGTTAAACGTAAGCAAGGGTTCACCGCGGGGCTGAGGGTCTGCTGAGGCGGCGCGGTCAGTGAGTCCTCGCGCGGCCTCGTGTGCGCCCTCGTCAGGGTTAGAGGGAGAACCCTCAATCAACCCCAAGTGAGCGGGAAACCAAAATAGAGAATGCGGAGAGATACTTTTGGCGCTTTGGAGAATGCGGAGGGCCTGCGGGGAGACCATACCGGTTTGGTAGGCCTTAATGGCTGCCTTGGAATCACTATATATTGCCTCTCTGCGACCATCGAGCACAGCCAGCGCGATTGCAACCTGTTCGGCTACCACGGGCCTTGAAGTGCGTACCGTAGCGCAGCAAGTGAGCCTTGAATTGGAGTCTACGCCTTCGTATCCAAACTATACGACCAGCTTCCGCCACCTAAGAAAACAGGCGAAAGCTGCAAAGAAAAGCTGTTCGCTTGAAGAATACCTGGTGGGAGACTTACCGCCTTAGCGGTTGCGCTTCATCTGCGTCCTTCCTTTACCTTTCGCTCTCCCTTCAATTCCCATTGTCTCTCTCTCTCCCAGCGTAGGGTAACCAACCAGACACTTTCCTGGTTTACATATCCTGGCCTTCTTTCTTTCTTTCTTTCCTCCTGCTTCTCCTCCCGATTTAATTAATTAAAATTAAATTTTATTATGGGGTTTTACGTGCAAAATCCACGACCAGATTATGAGGCACGCCGTAGTGGGGGACTCCGAAAATTTGGACCACTTGAGGTTCCTTCACGTGCATCTGATTCTAAAGTACACGGGTGTTTTCTCATTTCGCCCCAATTGAAATGCGGCCGCCGTGACCGGGATTCGATCCCGCGACCTCTGGCTTAGCAGCCCAACGTCATAACCACAAAGCAACCTGCTGCGAGACAGCGCATCATCTTGTTGTTCGACGGAACGAGCCCTGACACCTTTTTGTGCGTCGTAGAATAAGCGCTTGCTTTTAACTCTTGTACTTGGTGTGTCTATTTGAGGGTGCTGCTTTCGGATGCATAATCAAGTGATACTTTTCATGTTGCACGAGCATTTTTCTTTTTCAGATGCAAACATTAATCACGCTAATGGTGTCCTGCTGAAAATATACATCTAATTGTGTTGTACTGAAAATATCCCAATTGATTTTTTTATAATTCTTTCGAACCTGTTAATTGATCTCGCGGGAGTTAGAGCAGTAATTAACCAGTTAGGTAAATAATTAGAATACAGTAATTGAATAACTTTAACAAAAACAGTACAGGTGACTTCTCAAAGAGGCTGTGGACTGCATGTATACTTAGTTTTGTTCGCGAAAAATATATCCCTCTTTTTTTAAAGCTCGGCCTATTTTAGCTGAGATGCCGGGATGTATAGCTGTAGCGGTGGGTTAGGTCATCGTCATCATCAGCAGCGTATTTTGTGTCCACTGCAGGTCGAAGGGCTCTCCCGGTGATCTCCACGTACCCCTGTCCTGCGCCAACCCATTCCAATTAGCGTCTGCGAATTTCTTAATTTTATCACTTAATCTTAATTTATGACGTCCTCGACTGTGCGTTCCTTCTCTTGACACTCATTCTGTTACTATAATGGTCCACCGGTTAGCTGCCCTACGCATTACGTAGCCTGCCCAGCTCCATTTCTTTTCCCGTAATGTCAACCAGAATATCGGCTATCCCCGTTTGCTCTATGATTCACACCATTCTGTTCCTGTCTCTGAACGTTACGCCTAACATATTTCGCTCCTTCGATCTTTGCGCAGTCCTTGTTCTTGAGTTTCTTTGTTAACCTCCAAGTTTCTGCCCCTTATGTTAGCACTAGTCTAATGCAATGACTGTATGCTTTTCTTTTCAACGACAGGGATAAGCTCCCACTGAGGATTTGGTAATACCTGCCGCATGCACCCCAATCCATTTTTTTTATTATTCTGCAAATTTCCTTTAAATGATCAGAATGCCTTGTCAGTAACTGACCTAGATAAACCTATACGCCTGTACAGTGCAAGAGTTGAGGTCGGGCATCTCGAAATGAGTAGCAGGCCCATGCCATCGTCCGACTAATCCACGCTAAGGACGTTGTTGAAGAGGAGTGCTGGGTTTATTTACAATATCTACACGAGGAGTGGAGAGCGTTACGTCTCACCAGTCTAGCACGACCGAATTGAGGCACACTGAGGAGCCGAAAAAGTCCATTTAAACCCCTTCTGTCCTCCCTAGATCCCCCGGCCAGGGAAATCTGCCGTCCCACCTCCGTCCAATCGGAAAGCCCTAAGCCGCCGAAGGAACTCTCGTTGTGGGCGAGAGTGCACACAATCACTCCGGAACCTTTCTTCACTGTACACACAGAAAGGAGGGGAGCTTCGTAGACAGGGATTGTCACTCTTGATTCAAACTGGTGCGTCTTGGTTCCTGGGATGACCCAGCAATTAGCTGGATCGTCTGTCGAACGACCGTGGCGGTTACCGGAGTCCATGAGAAAATGCCGTGGAACGCCCTTTTCCAGGAGTTTCTTGCTCCCATCGTCTTTGAAGGTGACAGTGAACTAACATACAAAAGTGGATTACCCAAACTTGTCTCGCATTGTTGTCGCCGCAGGTCGTTTCGAGGGGATGCATTAACTTCACGAAGCGATTCGTTGCAGTGGTGTAGGAGAGGCTAGAAGGTCACCACCCCCGCTGGCCGATCGTAACAAGTTTCTAGAGGCAGACCGCTGATTAGGAATTCTCGTTCCTTGCAAGGCTACTGAACATTATCTTTCTCTTCTGCGCATTAATCTTTAACCCCGCACTTTCATTTTCTCGGTTAACGTTCTCAATTATTTGTTGTAATTCGCCCCCGCGTGTTTCTGAACAGGTCAATGTCATCTGCAATCCGAAGGTTGCTGGGATATTCACCGTTGAACTGTTTGTGTGCGTGTGTGTGTGTGTGTGTGTGTGTGTGTGTGTGTGTGTGTGTGTGTGTGTGTGTGTGTGTGTGTCTGTGTGTGTGCGCGTGCGTGCGTGCGTGCGTGCGCGCGCGCGTGTGCGTGTGTGTGTGTGTGTGTGTGTGTGTGTGTGTGTGTGTGCGTGCGTGTGCGTGTGTGTGTGTGCATGTGTGTGTGTGTGGGTGTGTGTGTGCGTGTGCGTGTGTGGCTGGGTGGGTGCGTGCGTGCGCGTTCATTCGTGTTGAGACTCTATGCACTCACACAAAGCTTCATAGTATATAGATTCAGACCCGTTCGATCTGCTGCATTTTTACTGCTTTTTCTGACTTCCTGCTTCTGTTTCTTTTCTTGATTCTGTAAACTCTATACAACGTTCTGGTAGCAGCTGCGCACATCACCCTAATCTTTAACTACGAATTTATCAATTCACTCATCGAATATTTATGCACGTATATATTTCTACATTAAATCGAGAAAGCTAATGGATTGACGCACTCTAATCTGGACTACGCGGACGGAGATAATTCTGCACGCTTTTCACATCTAGGCCATGTTTGGTGGGCACGAACATTTTGTTCTTGTTTATTTCTTCTTTAACGCACATGTCTCTCATCAATAATTTGTGAATATGTATCTTACTTTTTCTCATTATGGCCGTGTGACTACTCATAGCGCTGCGATTCCAGGAGTCGTACTGTCGACCATAAGAATGGAAAAAACTCAGTGCCCGTCCACTGTGAAGAAGGATGACCAGCGAAGCTCTTTATGTGGGCCCCTTAATGGCGAAAAGCTCCTCCGCCGCAGGTCGGCCCGGTATTGCACTATCTTCGGGATTTTGTGTCTACACACGGACACGATCCTGGGAGAGCTAGCCGTTAACAGCTTCGCTGTAAACGCAATCGGGCAACCAGAAGGAGTGTGAAGTTTCGCTGCGTTGCTCCAGCAAGACAACCGATCCCACGTGCGCAGCATTGTGCGCAATTAAAGTTAAGGCCCCCTGATGCAGTCGAAGTAAATCCATTGGGAGGTCACGCGTGCGGGTTACATCGCGTTTCTTCTTTTGCGTCCGGTTTGAGCTTACGCAGCGCCGCCTCACATATTGGATCAAGAACCAACCAATACGCTCGCTCTCACTGGCAACCATAAGTCACCAGCAGCGCATCTCATTTTGTTTTTGTTAACCGTTCGCCTTGCCGATGTGAACTGCACGGAGGGCATTCGTCTCGCTGTCTTGCTCTAATCTTAGCTCTTAGTTTCTTTCACTGCACGCCGCCCGTTGGTCCGAAGTTTAGGCCCGGGCCAAACTGTTCTAGTGTTGTTTTTTCCTTTCCCTGCTCGCTTTGCTGCTTTACTGCTTCCCGGCTCGCGGCCGCTGGACCGAGGACCCCGCGTTGGCGTCAATCACGTTCCATCCTGCGGAACGCGCGAACTATGGCCCGATCGATGGGCGGCTGCCGCCTGATCCATCAAGCTGGTGGCCATCATACTGCCGTCGCTGTCCGCACTCTGCGGGCGGGGCCCGACCCTCCCCGGCGCAAGGGTTTCTCTCCCTTCTCCTTATATAGCTTTTGAAGGAACCCGAGCCTTCTTCGCTCGAGTGCGCCTCCCGACCACTTTAAAAGGGGTCACCCACGCAGCTGCTTCCTCTATTTTCTGGCACGCGCTTCCATCCTTTTCGTCGTCCTTCCATTACTCCCGGTTATTCGTCTGTGTTCGCAGCGCGCACTGTGCTGCAGTGATAGGCTGCGCTTTCAAACACGTTGTTAGTTAAGCTCTTGCTCTGAAAAAAAGAAACGAAACAATAACAGAAAAAAAGAAACAGCTCGGAAATGGTACACAAGGGCAAAAGGCAAGCATAACGAAGCGCAGAACTAAGAACCATTGCTTCATAGCTTGTCCGTTCCTTTTATACTGAATAAAGTGTGCGCGCAATGAGAAAGAAAAAATGGAAGAAAGAAAGAACTAACGAAAGAAAGGAAGAAGGATGGACCATACTGCTCCATCAAAGACGCTCCTAGCAATAATATCATGATGAAAGTTATACAAGCTCTTTCTGGTACAACCTTAGCGACGGCACGCATACACTTCTTCCTTCTTTGCATTCTGGAGTAACAACGCCTCTCCAAAGCTTCATTTATGTCATAAAAATGTTTATTCTCCCTCCCTCCCTCTCTCTCCATCTCTCTCTCCCCCGTTTTTGCGAATTCATAAACGCTTCGCAGCTCTCTCTCTCTCTCTCTCTCTCTCTCTCTCTCTCTCTCTCTTGTTCTCTTTACATTCTTGAGATAAGGCATAGTTAGAATTTTGTTAAGCAACCGCAACCTCTGCAGTGGCCGTATAGCTAAGTGACTTCCATGCTTGACATTAAGTGAATACGCATGTTCGCGCAGGCACCCATTAGTGCGTCTACCCTTCTGTCATATATGTAGCATCCACTGCATGAAAGCAGCATTTCATAATCTATATAGCGCTCAATGGTATTCGACGTATTTGTTGGCGTGCCTCTTTTTTTCATATTTCAGTTGCCTGTGTGCGTGTGCGAGTGTGTGTGTGTGTGTGTGTGTGTGTGTGTGTGTTTGCGTGTGTGTGCGCGTGTGCGTGCGTGCGTGTGTGTGTGTTTCGTTGGTAACGTTTGTGCAAAGAGTAGTTAGTTTGCTTTATGCAGTGAACACTAGTTGAACTCCCGCTTTCGCGATTATTTTGATTGTGTGCCACTTCGGGAACGTGTGGTATTACCGTCATCTTAACATTCTTGTTTCGAGCTGCAAAAGCTTCTGAATTCCTTCTCAGAGTAAGCTATGTCCCAACCAGCCCGTAGTTGGTGTCCCTGCGACAGCCTCAAGTCTTTTCATTACGACTTGCTCTCTCATAGCTCACAAAAGCTGTGTCGCCTGTAAATGTTTTTCTTGACTCAACGTTGTCACACGCATATACTCTTTCTTCTTTAGTTGCACTCTATGAAGTGGTTGGGAAGTGTAGAGTTCAGAATGACTACATCAGATGCTAGGGTAGATGGTTATGGAATGACGACATGATGAAAGGAGGCAGCTGACACGGCTGTGGCTTTTTTTATTTCAGAGCCAGAGTATCAAAAGTAATAAATTGACGGCGCACGGAACAGGAACAGACACGACAGGTTTTCCTAGAAAGTACCGTAGTCCTGTAGCAGAAACCCGCGCCATTTGGTTAATGGAACGATATCAATCCCCACTTTTTTTCGGCAATAACTGCAGTCCCCTGATAACTGAATCCGGCATTCTTGTAGCTAGCTTTGTGTTCTTTATACCAGCTATTTAGCGCTAGTAAAGTGTTCATTTTTTAACGGATGTATTCAAAGAGATTCAGGCGCGTGTTAGACGGCGCTTGCTACTCCTCTCCTTTTAATTTATCGATGTGCTCGAAAAAAATTGTAGACGAAACTGTAGCGACAACAGCTTACATGTGCACAAAACAAAAACAAGTGTATCTGACCAGTTCACACAATTCGAATGTTTTTGCTGAAGTACAGTAACGTCCAATGTTGGTGGGAAACAGAGCTCACACATCCGAGGCAGTTGTCAAGGTCATAGGCATTGCAAGATCAAATATCTTTATATAGACACTGAGAAAGATTTTGCTTGAAATCACGGAAAGTTAGATGCGTGAAGAAGCCTGCATACGGAATTTGACATATCGTTCAGCTCGCTCCTGGATACGTCCCGCACTCGTTGGCTAGCTCCCAGCAAGAGACCATACAATATTTTATTCTAGTTCTTGTGCCTCGTTCGTAATTAGATCCCTAATTTATAGTAAAAAGATTTCCATTCCCTCTTTCCTCCTTTTTCTTCTTAATCTCGCTGTCAATATTGTCCTGTGTTTCTTTCTCATCGCCAGTCGCATAATTGGCGACCTTAGTGCGATGAATTAGCGCTTATTTTCGCAGAAACATCAACCGTGCTCTTTCGAATTATCATTAGCTGTACTGGTCATTATGTGCCTGTCGCTAAGTCGGAAGAAGGCTCACAGTTGCTGTGCCCGGCGTTCAACTTTCTGTTTGTTCAGCACTTCTGAGCTGTCGTAGCTTGCCTGTGACACACTAGCACAGTGCCAAAGAGACAGGTGCTAACAGGTTAAGACTACTATGTTTTCTGAATCTAATTCACGATGCCTGAGCATCATTACCTTTGTTTAGTGGTTCACCGTTCCTCTAATGTCCTTTTTGAAAGAGTAAAATGCTACCTATAAAATAAAAGTGAACATCACTTTCTTTTCTGTCTCATGCAGGTGACCTGGTGAACCACATTTGTTTGCTTAACACCTATCTCGTACTAACTTTATTAAAATAAGTGTGATATCAGCGTGAGGAAATTCAGGCGTACTTGCTTTAATAAAATAAGTACGCCTGTATTTGCTCTCGCTTTTTTTTTCTGTAGTTAGAACAGCAGACTGAATTCCTCACTCACATAATATTTTGAAATATGTCTACACATAGTTTATAACTGATAGAACGAAAGAACACAAGCAGTTATGTGAGGAATAGGCAACAGGCTGAAAAGTTTGTAGAACGTAAAGCTCAAATGTAGTCTGATGAAGCTTGTGTGTGGGCTCAACTTGAGCATGAAGATAAAGCTGCAACAAAGTCCGTGACTGCGCAATGCCTCGCAGTAAGAGAAACAACGATGGTGTTTTGAGTTCTTCTGAACACACATTTCGTGCGTACTGTGGTATTACTTTAAATGGCCGACGGGCAGCTTCGTGGCCAAGTTTTCAATTACTGCCATATCACGCGAATCAGTCAAAATTAGTTAGCCTATTTGTCTAAATAATCACAGAACGCATGGGCAAACTGCCAAAGTGATCGACAGAAGGCATAATCACATTCCATATATAAAAATGTGTGAATCGCGCTGATGTCACTTTCTCTTAAGCTAAGTATTTCGCCGAGATATTTATCTCCGATCCATCGCCATGTACATACAGAGGCAGGCCTGTTGTGTCGTAAGCCGAGGTGGCGACGTCCGTAAGGACCCCATGTTTTGATCAACAACAGCGCGCTGATTGTCCTCGCACTTCCGGCCAACTGCTTTCAATGTCACCAACAAGCTACTGACGACGGTGTTCCCGGTTTGCACGCTGTTTCATTTCTTCCGTAGCATGGCGGATAGCTTGTGCGTGTAAGGAACGAAAGGCCTGCTGACTGCAGAGAAAGGCGAACCATCTTTGGTCCCACTCCGCGGCAGACGGCAACCAGGCCCGCTCAAACAAGCGCCAGTGCCACTGCTGTGGGGCTGTTTACACAGATAATGCCCAGCGCCATCTCGTGGGCGTTCATCGCGCGGCTGCATTAGGACATGCAAACATTCCCGCTGAGACCCATGGTGAGGTCCCGGACTGACGTCGGCGCTGGTGTACACATCCCCTGGGTGCTTCAACTGCATTAGTGGCGTGTGTAATACGTCTCCCAGGAAAGCACCGACGGTTATTTACATTGGCGGTACGTGTCTTCGCAGAAAACAACGACGTCACAACAGAGCGATGCAGCGTTATGCTGGAACACTAAAGTACCGCACTGCCTTGATGGATGCGCCACGACGTGGCCGAGGAAAGACGCACAGCAGCAGTGTTGCTGTGAGCGTCAAGTGCCGTTGGCAGAGGCTTCGTTCTCTCGAGCCTTGCGTCAGTGGAATGTCGCAAGCTAGTGACCTCTCGGGTTTGTCTGCTCCGTTCGTCTGTACTGTTTTGGCACAAATGTCAAGTGCGAATCGAGAGTCTGGCAGATTCTTATTTCTCGTCTCGTGTGAGATCGGACAAAACGCTTTTAAGGGTACCCGGACAGACGACTTCAACGTCTTTTGGTAAATATCTCAACTTCCACTGGCTAGAAGCAAATCGAAATTCGCACAGCTATTTAAATATGTTTGCCCTTCTCCCATATAGAAACTCAAGTAAAAAAGTTGAGTAGTATGGAATTTATAAAAAATAAAATGAATGAAACACATTTGTTACTTTGGCAAAGGAACCTTAAAAATATATCGATTCGTTCTAGATCGACGAAAGTGCTCTCACATTTTCCCTACAAAGCGGGGATTTTACTGAACTAAAATAAATATATTTCATAATTGCAGTCCTGGAATAAATTTTTTTTAGAATTTACATTCTAACTAGGGGGTTTTCGGATGAAGAAAGTTGTAAATAAAGAAAAGTATTAATTGAAAAATCATGTTTTTAGTTCAGTCTCTGCAATGACCACTTATCAATTGTTGATTGAAATGGAGAAAAACTTTCATTTATTGCAGAGAAAATGTTCCTTAAATAAGACAAACCAGCGTTTTCAGAAATCTTGTTTTAAGTTTTAGCTGTTTGGCCATCCTAGTATGCACATGGGGCGTACTTTGCAGCATCAGCATCTACACCAGATTTCTTTACGAAACCTTTTTCTGGAACTCGACACGGCATTCGTTCGTCTTTTTCTTTTTTTGCCTTGGTGTTGCACTGCTTTATGTGTAGTGAAAATTGCAACGTGAGCAACTTCTTTAGAAGCCATGCACACTCTCACGAGCGGATATGCATCAGATGCACGATTTTTGAATCGCTTGCGTTGCAACTACAAGCGCGCGACTCGCTGGGCCTGCTCTCCACAAGATGAATTATTTATTGGTCCTACTTTTTTATAAACGGTGTTTTGGACAGATTTTGGGTACCATCCCCCCTTAAGTACATATCGTGCATATGGTTATTCTGGGCTGTCTATTGCTTCTCTGACTTGTGTTATTAGAACCGTTTGGTGCGCTTAGAAATCCACCCGAAAAGGAGCTTTTGCTGAACCTCCGATATCAATTAGCTTTACGAGGAGGGGGAGGGAGGGAAAGAGATAAGAAGAAGGCAGGGAGGTTAACCAGAATCACGTCCGCTTGGCTACCCTATACCGGGGGTACGGGAAAGGGGGAAATCAAAGATAACAGGGAGAGAGCGAAGGGTTGTCGGACGACGCTTTCTCCACGATATCGAGTTGTGTTCCGCATCGTCCTCGGACGAGTCAAATACGAAAGCGCCGAAGGCGCGGGCATGACCCGTCGCCTGGCGGTTTTGCCGTCTCGGCTATGTTGCAAGTGTCGGTCGGTCCACCTGTGCTGCGGGCTCAAGCATTACGAGGGTGTGCAATACACATGTGCTTATGAACGGATGAAGTCGCTGTTACTGAATAATGGTAGTCAACATCATAGTTAGGCACCAGAAGGCTGACAAAGCAATTTCCACATTTTGACCGGGCTGTTTTCATGCAAAAAACTGACCTGAAATTGCTGACCATGTATTTGCCAGTCACAATTACCTAGTAATGCCCAAATACATTTCTGTATCAAGAAAAATCGGAACTTGTCACCCTTAATTTCTGACCAAGGAGAATTCATTTGTACAAAAAAAAAAGAAAAAACAACAATGAAAACGACGAAATGATATTTGAGGTATATCCTAATTAGTACAGTAATAATTTAATTAGTGTTTGGTGTGTTGAACTATCCACAGCTAAAACTTCACTCCTGCACATGGAAGGCGAGACTACCTAACTTTTCTTTAATTACGCGTGCCTAAATCAACATTTTGAGGCATCAAGCTCAGCACAGCATAGATGATAAGTTGGGCATAGCAAGGGTAATTGGGAACTTATTTAACCATTCACGTCACTTACAATAAATAGACTGAACCTTTTCACTTGAAAAGCAGGTTGAAGTTTGAGTTTACCCATAGTTTCGCTGCATGTTCTTGGTATAACACTTTTCGCAAATGAGAAGCTCTTCACAGTGCAGTTGGGCTTTTCTTCGCTCTCGTTGTACACGCTGGCATCTATTTAGGAGTTGAATTCGTGTTTTAATTTGCCCTTGATACCATTTGAAATTAAGCGCCATGGTACAACAATAGGAGTATTTAGTGGTGAGTTGCCTCCTCAAAGTAAACTTTATCTAAAGGCTGACTCCTGCGTTTTAATAGATGATTCAATTCCGCCTCCAGACCTATGAGTGGCACTGGCTACACTCCCCAGGACCACGCTATACTATGGTACATTCTCCTGCTGTGGTTTTTATTGTAGTTGTTTGCATGCCTCAATGAATTAAAGAACCTCTCACACGCAGTTTTATTCGCCTGTCGTGTTCGATAACACGTAACAGTTTGCTTGTCTTACAGCACCTCGTGATAAAAGTAAAAAAAGTTACAGTTACCGGGCACACGTTCGGAAGTACGGCCTCACGCTCGATAGCCATTCTTTAGAAGTCGCGATGTGGCACTGTCTGGCACAGTAATACCATTGCAAACTTAGTTAAGATTCAATCTGCGTTGCTGTCCTTGTCGAGTTATAACGGAGGCGTATGAAAAATTCAATTTAAGACCCTATGTATTCTCTTCTGTGGTTATTCCCGCAGGCCTTCTTGCCTGTGGTTCCGCTTTGGCGGTGCATTTCCGAAAATGAAGTTCGTCAGTTAGGCGTTGTGCATATGCTCATCCCCAGCAACGGCTCCCGTCTCATTTACCTCGCTATCACGTCGTGCTTTCAGACGATGCCAGGCAGCCCTGACACGTGTTACCGCAATGCTGAGTCGATACTAGGTTTGGACGTCCGTGTCGACTGTGCTCGCAGCTCATATACAAAGCCCTCATTGTACTGTCGACATCCTATTACGTGAACTGCAACGCAGTGAGCGAACAACCCAAATTTCTGTATCATCCTCGGTGTCGTGCCCGAAGCGCCTGGCCCTGCCTCGGTTTCATGCATTACGGCTCTGTCCTGCCTCCTTTGAAACGATCGAAGCGAAACGTATAATTCTCTCTCCATTCAAGCCGCTTCCCTATCTTACTTAGTTTGCTCCGTTGGTCCTTTGAGTCTATATCGCCGCAGTTGTGCGTTCGTTGGGGCGGGCGCGGCGGTTGAAGGGAAAGTGTTCGGCTCCGTCTCTCTCTATACGTCATAAAATGGAACACTGAAGGGCCATCACAAAAACTGGCATCAACGGACGCATGCGGAAGCGACGTATCGCAGGCAGAATGCTGTCTCCAAGATAGCGCACTGCTGTCTCTGCTCGATTTACTTTCCCCTATCTTAAATACACGCACGCACACACACACGCTCACACTATTTTTTTTGTCTGAAGTTATGAGGCCGTCTGTACTGAGCGATAACGCAAGCAATTATTTTATTTATTTATTTATTTATTTATTTATTTATTTGCTTATTTACTTATTTATTTATTTATTTATTTATTTATTTTATCGTTTATTGATACTGCAGATCATCGTGTGGTTCATGAAGGAGTAGCATACAAGCAATAAACAAATTCATAACAAGCAAGTAACAATCATACAGAAAAGACAAGAACAAAGCTTGAGAATGCAAGACATGGGACACTAATTACAATCATAAATACATTAGTCTCGACATCTGCATATTTTCACCTACTCTCCTAGAAAATACGGCGCGTTTCCGCGGAAAAAAAAAAGAAAGGAGAAAAGCACTGTTGTTGCCAAGCAGATGGACTAATTATGCTTATTGCATTTCTCTTGTTGCAATAAGAGCAGTTAATGAAGGATCAGACCTAAAAAAATTCTAATGAGCCACAGTCAAAACAACGTCACCCCAACCCAATCGCCTTGATTTGCTTCATTATTTATTTATTTATTTCATACATACTGCTAGCCTCCATTTGGAGGCTGTTGCAGGACATGGGAAAATACATTGCATCAAAATAAGAATGACAAACTTGTACACTTGTTAGTATTGTAGTTAACAAGAAGACGTATTTGAGTAATACAATAAAAGGGTGTGACCTTCCTTAGTCAGCCCTTAAAAATTATGGGGTTTTACGTGCCAAAACCACTTTCTGATTATGAGGCACGCCGTAGGGGAGGACTCCGGAAATTTCGACCACCTGGGGTTCTTTAACGTGCACCTAAATCTAAGTACACGGGTGTTTTCGCATTTCGCCCCCATCGAAATGCGGCCGCCGTGGCCGGGATTCGATCCCGCGACCTCGTGCTCAGCAGCCTAACACCATAGCCACTGAGCAACCACGGCGGGTAGTCAGCCCTTAAAGGTTAATGAACAGAAATACAGAAGCATAAGATAAACAACAAGAAAGTACATCCAAACCAATTAGAGACAAAATGCATTGTCTGCAGGCGATACTGGTAAATCAAGATGCGTACTCATAGACATATTTTTCCAGCATAGGAAGGAAATCGTCAGGTGAGCAAATTATAATGTTACTAGGCAATGAATTCCAGTCTGTGATTGTCTGGGGAAAGAAAGAATACCTGAATGTGTCTGTGTGGAACCTGTATTCAATCAAATGTTTAAGATGTTTAGTTCTAGTGTTTCGCTGTTCAGTGAAAGATACATATGCACCACTGTTTAATTTGTAGCCCCCGTTAAGGAAGTGGAACAGAAACTTGAGGCGTAAGAATTGTAAGGCCACCATTGTAAGGCCACCGCGTTACAATGGTGCTAACGTGAGAACTACTAGTATCAGTGGGATGATATATATAGACGACATAGCACAAAGGAAACGTATGGATATATTTTTGTTGTCGTCACGCGATGCTAAACTGAAAAGCATTACGCAGATTCAACGTACGTATTGAAATCTAGGTTAGCCGACGCTATAGCGAACCGTTTAAGTTCTGTGCAACTGTTCATCTTCTGCACATCGTTTTGCAGTATAGCAATTCAGTGCCTGGCAGGCAAGATGGTCAGACGCGGAAACGCCCGCCACGCAACCAACGCGACCACTGCCTTCGCGATCCGCGCATTTTGCCATGTCACTGTGTCCAGGACCAACCCACTTTGCTAATTCACTGTTTTCAGCATCGGCTCACTTTACTAGACTTAAGACCGACAAGGACGGGCGAAACCCTGGACAAGGAAGCATAGACAGGCTCCCTTTAAAAGGAAATGTATGCGCTTGAGGACGAGTGTTTGCTGGAATGAAGACATTTAGGCACCGTCTCTTATTTATTGATTATTATGGGGTTTTACGTGCCAAAACCACTTTCTGATTATGAGGCACGCCGTAGTGGAGGACTCCGGAACTTTCGACCACCTGGGGTTCTTTAACGTGCACCTAAATCTAAGTACATGGGTGTTTTCGCATATCACCCCCATCGAAATGCGGCCGCCGTGGCTGGGATTCGATCCCGCGACCTCGTGCTCAGCAGCCCAACACCATAGCCACTGAGCAACCACGACGGGTGCACCGTTTCTTCATTCACTGCGTAAATTTCATAGGGAACAGAGCCAGCCACCGACACATCCGTAGGGTTAATACAGGCGGGGATGCACTGTTAGATATGGCGCCGTTTCCTGAGGCTACTTCGAGTTCCCCAGACCACATCGGATGGCAGCACAGCTAATTGAGGAATGCAGAAGCAGGAAAGTGCATTCCAGAGAAGCGGCCGAGCAAACAAGTTTAAGGCAACAAGTTCACGTGCCAACAAGTTCGTGCGTCGCCGGGATTAGAAGGGGGCCTCGTACAATGGAGCTCAATCGTCCCCCTTCGGCTTTGAAGAAGGCATCTGCTACCGCTGCGGAGCCGAGCCACCGGGTGCAGGTGGGCCCTTGTGCAATGAAGCATGAGCGCCCCCCCTCCTTCTCCAGCCTAGAAGAAGTGGATTGCCAGTCTGCGAGGCAAGACCGCAGAGAGCCGCCAGGTGCGACACCGCGACACGGGCGCCTACCATTGGCTGAAAGTGGCGTCATCGGAGCGGACTCTCCCATTGGTGAAACATGACGTGACTTACAGTGCTCGAAGGGTTTATAAGAAGCCTTCCAGAGAGACCTGAGCATTCTGGGACATGCCCTGATTCCCTGATTCACCTCTCTCGAACTTCTTGCCGCGGGCCGCAGCGTCCGAGTTGCTGCCGGCCCGTAATGTCTGTACGACTGTTAATTGACGCTCACCTCCTTGTACATAATGTAGAATAAATCCCTCCCAAGTTTTGGGGCTTTCATCCTGAAGCCCGTCCTTCAACCCCTACAGCACACAATCTGATTCGTTAGCGGATCGACATGAGCGCTGTCCTTTACGTGTAAGTTATACGTCAAGACAGGAACAGCGACGCTGAGCAAAGAAAGCTTCACTTTGAAATTTGCGCAAACCATCGTGGGTACTAATTTTGTACTTTCGTTGAATCATTAGGCAGTACAGGGCAGTTAGACAGTTATACAGGCCTGTATAGCTACCTGTATGATTACCTCCCTGCCTTTCCTCTCTTTGCTATCTCCCTCCTCCACATATATAGCTAAAGGCATGTTCCCTTCTATCTGGGTCTCTACATTGCTCAGAAAATACGCTTGCTCTGGCGTTCGGTTGCGTCCTCGGATGCAACCTTCAATAATAACCTCCGGTCAGACTTCTTTCTCACGCGGTTATCACTGCCATGGCACTACAATGATCCAACTCACGAATCTTCAAGTTCTAATTGCGTTTCGTAAAAGCTGTATTCGCTACTTTGAATCGCAACGTACGAAACATTCCGAATTTAATGTTTTAATCAATAGCCCCTTTTAGACTATGCTTGATTACCGGACACAATCCCACTCAAGTCAGGCCGCCGCATTGGTTTCAGGAAATCATAAAGTGCTAGTTCTCCGTTAATCTCACCTTTCTCACCTGCTTTCGCGATAGCATAGTTTTATGAAGATGGGGCCTTGTTGCTGCGACGCCTGAACAAAAAGAAAAAAGAAAAAGAAGAAAAGGTGATCGCTCTCCCACAGCTGCAGGGGAAAACAATATCAGAATATTCGCCGGCCTTATTCCGCTTTTCACCAGCTTCTATTTTTCACCAATTTTGATCTTTTAGTAAGGCAACGCAACAAGGGACATTCGAAATCACCTTGCCGAAGGAGGTATTCTTGCTATGTCTTTTGACCGTGACATCCTTCCCACACTAATGATTTTGGTCACGTCACCATAAAACAGTTATGGGTAGGTCGACAAAAACAAAACAGAAAGCAACAAAGTCTTCGCACTTCGCACCTGCAACGTATAAGAAGGAAGAAGGCGACAAAGCTTTATGCTTTCTTGCTCGCCTTTAGTTTTACGTGACCCAGTTTTCAGCAGAGTGGTCTTGAACTAGAGAGTATACAAGAAAATAGCTCTAAAGTTTCGAAAGTCTGCCCAGTATTGCTTCCCTTGAACACGACGTTTTGCGGTTGTATTTGTGTCTATGCCACGTTTTCTCGCATCGTCGCTGGACCTATAAAACTAACTTAGGCAAGAAAGTGCAAAAGAGAATGAAAACGGTGAAACTTTCATCTCGCGACAAAATACGCTTGGAAAGACAAAAATTTCGCTCGCCGGATTGTTTGCGAATGCTGATGAGCCGGGCGATTGCTCTGACTTCTACGTCGTTTCTTTATTTTTCTACCAGACACCGATGCCCTGGGCGCATACCGATGAAATTGTGGCGAAGCGCCACTCCGCGAAGTTCTAAAAGTCAACGCATGGCCAAAAAAGAAATAAAGAAAGAGCGTTAATAGATTGATAAGGAACTACGCTGCGCTGTCCGTAGCCTTTTAGATCTTGGTAACTTTTCTTTTCTGACGACACGTCATACAAGAAAGTACGTTGTTTGTGAATCCATTTTGTTTAGAAAGGGCGTGCACTTTTTCTTTGGTGTTTGCATTGATCCTGATCGACAGAATTTGTTGGGCTATTTTTAGCGGCAACCAAATTTTAATCTGATTGAGCAGCACCCCAGGCGAAAGTGAAACCTCGCTGCCATTTATAGCGGCTCTTGACATTTTCATGGCAATAGAAGCGAGAAGCCGAGGAAAACATTACGAAGAAATTCCACACAACGACCGCACAATGACATCTCAATGGTGTCGCTAGATGACAATAAGCGGAATGCAGTTCATGCAGAACAACGTAAGTATGAGGCGTAATGGAAAAGTTATAACTGCTGTTAGAGAACATGAATGGACGTCTAGCAATGAAACCCTTCGTCCCGTGGAAGCTGACCTACATACTATAGAGTAATCTATAAGTGGCCTTCCCAAGTTTAGGCATTTAAATTTGGAGCACTGGTATCCGCAGCCATGAAACCTGCTTTGAAGCTGTTTGCATTTTGTGATTTCGTATGGGTATTTGTAGAGTAGTACGTATTTGTAAAGTCGTTCTATGCATCACACTGCGGACTACTGCCATAGTGTGAAGAAGAAAGGACAGGATCTCGTCTCGCCTATACTCGACTCTTTCGAAATTGGTCCGTTGTTTCCTATGCTTTCTTGTACAAAGCTGAAGTCTGAGATATGAAACACGTCTCACCCAAGTTCCGCGCGGAGCGCAAGAAGAAGTACTGGTTCAGTTCCTCCTTAGTAGGAGATATGCTTTTGTTTTCCTGCTTTCTTTTTGCTTTTTTGCCAAGCGTTGTCTCACCTCGCTCTTCTCAGTCAAAATCACACTTTTCTCAAGCACCTGTCCGCGCATCGGATCGGTGAGTCGTTTAATAGCACGCGCCGGCAGGCTAGTTAATCATGGCGATAAGCTCGGCAATATAAACGCGAATACAAGTGCTAATATGTGCTCTGTTCTGTTCTGAACGGTTCTGTCCTGCATAGGGTCTCTCTTGTGCTTCTTGCATTATTTTTTTTAAGGTTTCCGTTATATTCGTCCGATATTTTCCACTATATTCGCAGAATGCTTTCTCTAGCAACGAAGAGGGAACAGCAGGGGCCGAGCTTCTGCACATGCGTTCACACGACAAGTAGTCCGACAGGATTTGATTAAAAATCAAACGATGTGATTTTACTAGCCAAAACGAAAATAAGATTGTGGGCCGCGCCGTAGTGGCGTATCAATTTCGACCAGCTGGGATTACTTAACGTTCATCCAATACGCGGTACACGGGCGTTTTTGCACTTCGCTCCCACGGAGATGCAACTGGGGCCGGGATGTCGTCCGGCGTCCACGGGCTTAGCAGCGTGACGCGCGAATATATAGCAGCGCGATTTTATATATATATATATATATATATATATATATATATATATATATATATATATATATATATATTGTGTGTGTGTGCACGTGTGTGTTAGTGTGTGTAAAGAGAGAGAGAGGTTCAAAAAGGAAGCGACGAAAGTTATGAGATGCTTTACTGACGTTCCGGCCGAGAGCCGCCTCTGTCCTCAAAACAAAGGTTCATTCATTCATTCGTTCATTCATTCTTTAAAAAGAGATGGAAGTACAAAATGAAAAAGAAAATTCGGACGTAACACCGAGTACTGTATGTTACATTTCATTTCAATAGCAATTTTGTAGTAAATAAGATGTTTCCTCTTCCCTTTCCTAAACAAGCGCGAATGAGACCAGCAGACCGCCGGTCTACTTTCAAGAATGTCGTCATGCATGCGCCTCGTTCCCGTACCTTTATTGCCGCAGGAAGTGCGCAAGGGTAACGTATTTCTCTTGTCGCTCGATGCTGCCTCTGCCTTTTGGCTTCACTGCTGCTTCACAAGGCACCACATTGTGTTCACTACCAGAGAAGTTTCCCATGACGCACGTACGTGCTTGGCACCGCAACTTCCATGCGCGCTCCTTGACAGGAAACACGAACTTTCTATTTTCTTTCTTTTTTTTTCTTTTTCGTTAAGAAGTTACTGTTCATTCTACATAAACAGCGCACCGCCCACGTTCCGATACCCTTCTGCGGCATATTTTTATATCCATTTTTTTTTGTCACCGTTTTCTTCTATATACTTCACTCGAGCGGCACCAAAAGAAGACAGTGTCTAGGCTCTATAGCTTGACTCACAGCGTCAAAAATGAATATTTTATGGCGCCCCCTGTAGATTTTCACGCTGGCTCGTAAATAAACCCGACTTTTCTCCAGCACTGCGTGTGCGCCACGCTACGGAGCATATTTACTCCGCGGGGGGCGTTAACCGATGCTAACGTGGATGGTTTGACAGCAAAGGTGCTCTATTTTCGGCTGACGATCCTCAGACTGCAAGTGACTTGACGTGCACCGCAGTGAATACGTCAGTCCATGCGCCGATGGAGAAGGGCTTGTTGCGTCAGAACGCTTTCAACGTGAGTATACGGTGTGACGGCAAAGGGCAGAAACGGATGTGGTCACGGTACGAGGCTGAGTGATATAGTGTTAGTAGGCGGTTTTCGTGGTCGAAGGGAGGCCCGTTCGATCGATCCAGATTACTTTCTAAGTGGCTGGAACTTTGGTGAAGAGTGAAGTCAGCGGAGAATAAGTTGCCAATATTCTTCTAGAATATATTATACTTTCTCGTGTGTTTCATAAAGAAAAAAAAACTGTAAGAATGATTTGGGAACGTTATTTCGTATGTTGTAAGCAGTGCAGATGCCAGCCTGATGAAAGTACCCCATGCGGGTTTATTCACAGATATAGAGCTACGTAGGGTAACAAAGCGGACTTGTTTTTTTGGGGGGTGAGAGGGAGTCAACGGGGAGGGTCTGGTTAACTTTCTTGCTTTTCTCTCTCTCTCTCTGCAGTTCTGTTCACCGTAACCTTGAAATGCCCTCTGTGTATACGCGCCTGTGTTCTGCGTCCCTCGAAAACGGGAATGTTTCCCAGCTGTCAGGCGTTCCATTTATCTCCCATCAGTAATCTTCGCTTGTATTTTCTCGCTGTGCTTTACGGTACATAAAATAGAAGGGATTTTAGTTGGACAATTTTCCGACTTGACGTAGTTCACGTGTTAGCATCGTTATTTTTGTTTCCTGCTTTAAATGACAAGTACCGCATTGCGCTGATTTCTTGGTAATTTCTACATTTACATTTACATCTACATTCTACATTTAGCAGGAGAAACGTTTCGACAAGTGGGCTTGTCTTTTTCAAGGAGACGAATGCTTTCCTCGACACAGTATATATAAGTAGGGTTCTTCTAAAGGGAAGAGGGGGTGAGGAGGGTGGGTGCAGCAACCACCGAAGGTGTGCGACCGAAGAATAGACGGGTTCTGTGCACAAGGCCGTTATACGTTATAGTTTACCAGCATCTCGTTATTAAATCACGGCAAGACATTGTCAAATTGCAACACAGCGAGAGTGATTCGCTTAACTCTTCTTCTATGCAAATTAACATGCATGGGCCAAATATATTTAGAAGGATGAGAAGCACAACTTCGCTGTTAGTTGCGGTTAACTTGCACAATTCATCTTGGTGGCTATATATATATATATACCTGTATGCGCGCGTGCGCGCGTGTGTGTGTACGTGCGTTCGGGCGTGCGTGCGTGGTGCGTGGTGTGTGTGTATGTGTGTGTGCGTGTTTGTGTGTTTGTGTGTGTGTGTTTCGAGGAATCTGCTGGTGCTGAGTATACCACGAGGCTCGGCTACCGCCAACAAGCCTGTGCTCGCGCAGATTAGCTGCGAACACGCGCATGTGGCAGCCGACAAGGACTCAGTGAAAGGCATGAACAGGAAAAATTGAAATCAGTGCGAATAGCAAGAGACCGAACGAAGAAAACAGCAACGTCAGGAAATGAGCTCAGAAGGTGCAGTGCGGGGAAGCTAGCGCTTTGTTTCCTATACAGTCGCTCGTCGCTTCCCTCCTTTTTTCATGGCCACCCGTTCACAGGCTCTTCAGCGCACTAAAGCCGCCAACGCTTTTTATTGTGCCACTGTCCCCTGCGTTCGCAGCGTTTTACGCCTACTTTCGACGAACTCCTTATCGCCGCGCAGCCAGCAGGTACTATTCACCGGAGAAGGCGCTCGGTTATGCATCGACTTTCAGTTACCTGCGAGCAACTTATTATTTACAAAAAGACGAGGAAAAAGAAAAGAATACACACTCCAGCGAATACTCGGATTAGGCTTGAAAGCTTCCGGTCAGAATGTGCAGTGAGTAGCAAGCGCAAAAACTTAAAATTTTGGTCCGAATTTCTTGGCGCAGCGAAGGTTTCTTCGCGTTGATTGTGAAGTTTTTTTTGTGTGTGTTGGTCTACGTTTGCTTTCAAATATTCCTACGTCTTTTATATTGCATAAGTTTAGCTCTTCTGTTCGTATTCCATTGAAACATTCTTCACGCTAGCTTCTCATTTAGTTTTAAGGCCATTACACATTGCAGTGTGCTATAGTAATCTGCCATATATACTCTCGCTCTGAAGAGAGAGAGAGAGAGAGAGAGAGAAGGGAAGACGGAAAGGCAGGGAGGTTAACTAGACTGAGTCCAGTTTGTTACCCTACGCGTGGGCAGGCGAATGGGGAGTGAAAGAGAAAGAGAGAGAACTTAAGTGTAGGTTGTCTATAGTCGGGCACTCAAGTCCGTTGCCTTCAGGTAGCGAAAAAGCGCTCTAACTGCTTTTTGGGCCAATGAGCTGTGAGGCCAGGCTCCCAAGATCTTCGCTTCCGTGAATGGCCTGTCATCCAGTCTATTTAATGCACACTGGAGAGTCTCACGTTGATTATCGAAGCGAGAACAGTGGCACAGAAGGTGACTGATGGTCTCTTCACACTTGCACTTAGCGCACATTGGTGAATCCGCCATTCCAATGCGGTAGCTGTAGGAGTTGGTGAATGCTACTCCTACCCACAGCCGACACAGCAGTGTTGCGTCACGTCGTGGAAGGTTCGCTGGTAATGTAAGTTTTAGTGATGGGTCGAGACTGTGTAAACGACACTTAGAGTTCTGTGGTGTATGCCAGACACCTAACGTGATTGCACGAGCAAGACTGCGAAGCTCTCTTGCAGCGTCGACTCTGGATAAAGGTATAAGGACTGTCGGTGAGCCAGCCTGGGCACGTCGGGCAGCGTCATCGGCGAGGTGATTACCAACGATGCCACAGTGTCCCGGCAGCCACTGAAATATGATGTCATGTCCTCGTTCAGATGCGCAATGGCAGGTTTCGTTGATTTGTGACACCAGCTGTTCATAATTGCCACGTCGTAAGCTTCGCAAGCTCTGGAGGGCTGCTTTCGAGTCACAAAATATTGCCCATTTGTTGGGCGGTTCTTTTTCAATGTATTCGACAGCAGCGCGAAGAGCGGCCAGTTCAGAACCTGTAGATGTCGTTACGTGAGAAGTTTTGAACTTGATGACGACCGATTGAGATGGTAGAACAACGGCGCCCGTAGAATTTTCGGACACGGAACCATCCGTGTAAACATGAATTCGGTTAGCATATGAAAAATGTAGAAGTTCCAATGTGGTCTGCTTGAGAGCCGCGGTGGGCAGGCTAGCTTTCTTCACTATTCCTGGAACAGCAAGGTACACAGGAGGCTTCTTCAAGCACCACATAGGGGATGGCGTTCTTGTTGCGGGTGACTGCCTCAAAGACAAAGAGTGCCGGTTAGCCGCAATCGATCTGGAGAACGCTGCCTTGGGTCTTTTCTCAGGCAAGTGAGCGAGATGGTGGTCAGGGACTCTGGATATATGGCGAACATGCGCCCGGAGTGTGTCGATATCTATATAGGTCCTTATTAGGTTGTCTCTCGCGAGGGCAATTGTTGCCACGGTTGAAGCATTTCGAGGTAGCCCCAGACATGTTCGAAGGGCTTGGCCTTGAATGCTCTGTAGGACATGGATGCTAGTTTTGTTAGCATTGGACAGCACTGGTGTGCTGTATCGCAAGTATCCTAGGAAGAGCGTCCTGTATAGTTGAAGCATAGATGCCACGGATGTGCCCCACGTTTTACCGGCAAGAAACCTTAGTATATGGGAGATAGAAGTAAGCCTCTTCTTCAAGTATGAGATGTGGGGGCTCCATGAAAGGTCTCTGTCTATAATAACGCCTAGGAATCGGTGAGTTTTGGCGTACGAAATTGGTTGGTGGTCAATAGAAATGGGGTACCAGGTCATGGGCTTGTGGGTAAAGGCGACTAAGGCGCACTTCTCGGTCGAAATGCTTAGGCCTTGCGCACGCAGGTACGATGATGTTAGAGTCACTGCTTTTTGGAGCCGTGCACGCACCTGGAGACGTGTAACTGCCGAGGCCCATATGCATACGTCGTCAGCATATATTGAGAGGTTTACTGTATGTGGTAGAACGTCGGCAAGGCCAAGGATTGCAAGGTTGAACAAAGTGGGGCTAAGAACCCCACCCTGAGGGACGCCACGATAAGTGTAATGGTCAGTAGTTCGGCCATCTGCACTGTGCACAAAGAAGGATCTTTTGAATAGATAGCTCCGAATCCACCGAAACATGCGTCCACCAATTCCATTATTTTCCAGGGCATCAAGGATGGCTTCATGCGTTACATTGTCGTAGGCGCTTGTCACGTCGAGGAATAGTGCAACCGGTATACGCTTGTGGTGTTTTTCTTGTTGTACAGACGTGACTAGATCGATGACGTTGTCAATAGACGAACGGCCTCTTCTAAAACCAGCCATGGCATCGGGGTATACGTTGTGGCGCTCAAGATACCATTCTAGGCGGGTGAGAATCATTCTCTCCATGACCTTCCCAACACAGCTGGACAGCGCAATGGGTCGGTAGGACGCTAGGTCAAGTGGCGACTTTCCAGGCTTCAGGAGTGGTATCAAGCGGCTGGACTTCCACCGCTCAGGAACGACGCCATCAGTCCATGACTGGTTATAACATTCCAGAAGTCTGCTTCGGCCATCTTCACCTAGGTGGCATAAAGCAGCGTAGGTGATGCCGTCTGGTCCTGGCGACGATGAGCGCCTGCATGAGGCGCCAGAGCAGCGTCCAATTCCTCAAGTGAGAAGGACACATTCGATTCCGGGAAGCGTGTCGCAGGAACCTCACCCAGAATTTCGCCACTGATGGTGACCACACTGCCCGCAGTCTTCACACAGAAGTCTTCGGCTATATCGACCTGTGAGCGGCCTTGATAGAGGGCTAGGGATGAGAATGGGTGTCGTTGCTGTGGAGACGAGCCAAGGCCGCGCACCGTCCTCCATATGATAGACAGTGGCTTGCGGGGGTCAAGTGATTCGCAGAACGTCTTCCACCGTTGTTCCTCCAGCCTGTCCATACGACGTTGGATTTTTTTCTGTATACGTCGAGCGACTCTAAGGTCATGAATTGACTTCGTGCGCCTGTATCGCCTCTCGGCTCTTCTGCGAATGGTTCGAAGTCGCTCAAGCTCGATGTCAAAATCCGTACGTTTTTTAGCGGATGTAAATGTGTACTTAGACGATTCCAGTACACTTGTAATAAGATTCTCAATGGTGCCGGTAAATCCTTCTTTGCATGCCTCTTCCACCTTTGTCTTATACGTTGACCACCTTATATATACTTGTCGGGAAGTACAAGAGGAGAAGCTTCCAAATCCAGTGATACTTAAGTAGGTGGGAATATGGTCACTACCATGAGTCTCGATGTCAGAGAACCATCGAACATTTTGATCAAGTTGCCGTGACACCAAGGTCAAGTCTAAGCAACTGCTGTAGTTCGAACCACGCAAGTACGTCGGACTGCCATCGTTCATAATGCTAAGTTCATGGTCGGAAGCAAATTCCACAAGTTTCCGGCCCCTCGAATCTATCCTGGAGCTTCCCCAAGCCAAGTGATGAGCATTAAAGTCTCCCGTGATAATCCAGGGTCCAGTAGTCGCCGTCAGGATGTCTCGCAATCGGTCGCCGTCGAACCGACTATATGGGGATATGTAGGCGCCGATAAGGGTGAAGGCCACTTTATTCTTTGTAATGCGGAGACACACTATTGGTTTCCATCATGAGGCTGCACGGAGTGGGGAATGTAAGTCAGTTCTGTACGGATGTAAATAATTACTTTGCTGGATTGCCCGCACGTCGACGCCATAAAGGCTTCGTATCCAGAGAGTCTTAGCGCTTTGGACACGTTCGGTTCACATATTACCACTACAGGAAATTGGTGCGTGAAAACGTATTGGCGGAAACATGAAATCCGAGATTTAAGTCCTCTGGCATTCCACTGGAAAATCGTCGCGCTACGCACTTCATCACGGAATGAAGGCAGTGGAAGAGCCATTGTGCTTATGCAAGATTTGCAAGCACTGGGCTCAGGGCATCCAACACTTGCACTGCGCTTCGAGCTGTTGGCGTATTCGAGTTGCCCACAAGCGTGCGAATCGCATGTATCAAAGACTTGAGCATTGTAACAATCCGGTGGTCATGCTCTGTCAGCTCTTCTGGGTGAGGGGTGGAGCATTGTGGTGCCTTTCCTTGTTGGGGTTTTTCCACAGGGCTTATCCTTGGCAGTGGCGGCCATTCCTCATCCACGGCATTCTTTTGAGATGCTCCGTTATCTATACATGGTTTGGAAACATTCTGCACTGAGGTTGGAGCAGATTTAACAGCAAGAGGCTGTGCGGCACGCGTATTCTGTGTGCGGAGAGCAGAATTCCTTGATGAGCGTCTGCGACGAGAACGACGTCGCCTGACGTCAGCAGCTGCTTCACGATGAGTCGACCGGTCCCTCACCATTTTCTTCAAGATGGAGAGTTCTCGCTTAACTCTAGGACATTCCTTTGATGAGGCATCGTAGGGCCCTTGACAGTTCGGACACTTAAAAGTTTTTGCCTGGCAGTTGCCTGCAGAGTGTTGCGCTGCACAGCGGGAACATACAGCAGACTTTCCACATACGGCGCTCACGTGACCGAATTTCTGACAGTTTCTACACTGAAGCGGCTTCGGAACAAAGGGCCGGACAGCATGTCGAAAATGACCTACCTTCACATGCGATGGAAGGCAGTCACCTTTAAAGACAATTTTCACGCATCTGGAAGTTCCGAGACGGGCCACCTGTAGTATCTGGATCCCATGATTGGCAGGCTTTATCAAAAGGGGTAAATCCTCGCCTGAGATGGCCGCATCAATGTCATATATGACGCCTGTAGTAGTCTCTTTTCCCATCGGGATGATGGTACGGACGTTCATGCCACCGAGAACAGTGACGGCTCGCAGAGAATCTAACGCCGACGCTTGGGCGACGTCTACCGCGACAATATTCTTCCGAGGGTTGACTCGTACGTCCTCAATGCTATTCGGCAACAGTCTCTCGAGTTCAACCGATGCAACTTGCCTGTTGAGGAACTTGCCTGTTGAAGGAAGAGGCAAAGATCGTCGTGCGGCCCAGGGGAGGCCTGTGTATCAGCAAGTGTGGACCTACCGCAGTCGCCGACGCCATATGGCAGGCTGCCGGGCTCGATTCGGCGTCGCGGGACACCGACACGATGTGTCCCAACTTTCAACAAAACATAATGGTGATCAGCACACCAAACAGGGACAACGCTGCACGCTACGTCGGCATCGAGTGCATCTCCGTTGCCGGCCGACGTTTCGAGGTGAGCGCTTACGAGGCCGCCCCCCACTACACGTGCAAGGGCGTCATCCGAGGCGTCTCCCTTACCGACGGGCCCGCGGCGATCGACAAAAAACTCGTCAACGCGAGAAATCCCACGGCGCTGGGCGCCAAAAGAATCAAGAACACCGGCACCGTGGTGGTCCTGTTCGAGGGGTATCGGGTGCCAAATTTTGTCTCCTACGGCGGCACTATCGTCAGGTGCACTTTATTTCGCAAGCAAATGGACGTGTGTTACAGCTGCGGGAGGCTCGGGCACCGCTCCGACGTCTGCCCTTCGCCCAACGACGCCATCTGCAGAGGATGCGGAGAAGCGAACCCCGACGCTCAGCATAGGTGCGATCCCAAATGCAAGCTGTGCGGAGGCGACCACCTTACCGCCGCCAAGGAGTGCAAGCGACGATTTCAGACGCCATATCTCGTCAGGCGCAGACGGGGGCAACGCTCCCGCGCCCTCAACGCCGAACATTTGCCGCCCATGGAGAACACGAATCAAGCCCGGCAAGCAACGCCTGAACGCCAATACGGACGCAGCCGCTCCCGGTCCAGGGGGAGATCCAGGTCTCGCGGCCGCTCCAGCGGTCGCACCAGGAGCAGCTCCGTCTCCAGGGCCAGGTCGAGGTCAAGATCTCTGTTGCGATCCAGATCCAGGTCCAGATCCGGTTCCAGGGGCCTCTCGGGTTCCATAACCCAGCCAGCATCCGGGCCTCAGCCCGCCTCCACACGTTGCGGAAAGCAGCCGACCCTTCTTTGGGCTGATCTGGTACGACCCAAGCCCGGCGCCAATACCCAGCCTGCTCCGACATCTCGTAGCAACCCGCCCACAGAGCAAGCTAGAGACGCGGAAGTCATTCGCTTACGCAAAGAAAACGACGACCTCAAGAACACGATCAAGACACTAGTTAGCGAAATGGCAGAGATTAGGAAACTCGTTTCGAATGTGTCGGGTAACGGAGCGTCAGTCACGACCACCGAGACTCCAATCCCAGCTCCGGTAGACGGTACTGCGACGTCCTCCAAACGAAGGGCCGTACTCAAACAAACATGTGAATCGGCAGCGTTGTCTGCAGAAGTCAGCGAGATTAAGCAAAGTCTCATTGGGCTGGCAGATGGCCTCAAACAGGCCACCGCTAGCGTCGCTTGCCTCAGTGATAACGTTCGCCAAATTCAGGTTGCGCTCGGGGACCCCAACAAGGGCCTCGGAGCTCTCGCAGATCGCATCGACGCCACTGAGGCGCGAATGGCTTCATCCGCCTCTGTCGTACAACCGCTAACCGTTCCCGCCATACTAAAGGAAGCTACACTTCATTATCCCAGTGCGGCGACAGGAGGACCCATTCTTTGCGCAGGCCTTACTGCCCCGTCAGGTGGTAGTCCGTCAGGTCAGCCATAATGGATAGATCCAAAGAGAGTTTTCGCATTTGGCAATGGAACTGCAGAGGGTATTCTAACAAAAAAGCCCCTCTGCAGCAGTTTTTCAGGTCCTTCTCTGCGAAACCTCAGGTCATTGCTCTCCAAGAAACATTAATCTCCGCAGCCTCGCTCCAAGGATACAGGGCCGTGTCGGGCCGGCCCGGGGGCCGAGGGATTTGCACCTTGATCGATAAACGGCTAACTCATATCACCCACGACCTCAAGCTGGCGAGTGGTAGAATCGAATATGTCATGGTTGAGATCCTGCTCGACGTTCCGCAGCGGAATCAGCGCAGAAACAGCGTGTTCGTCCTCAATGTATATAGCAACCCCAGAGACTCGCGCCAGCAGTTCAAGACCATTCTCAAGAAGGCGACTGACTTGGCCGGCCCTCGACCCTTCGTCGTCGTCGGCGACTTCAACGCACCATATGGCATCTGGGGTTACGTCTACGACACTACCAAGGGGCGAAACCTGTGGCAAGACGCGAACGAGATGGACCTCACTCTGGTCACTGACAAGGATTTCCCTACGCGCATTGGCAACTCGATCACCCGGGACTCGACACCCGACCTCGCCTTCGTGAGGAACGTCGAGGACGTGGGTTGGGAGAACACCGCCATGGAGTTTGGCAGCGACCACTACATTCTCGAGACCAACTTCAAGGTGTCTCGGAGTAGGGTTAGGGAATTCACGTTCATAGATTGGGACCATTTTCGCAGGATTCGTGATGAACCCGGGAGAGCCAGGGCACCCGCCACTCTCGAAGAATGGTGTGAAGGCATCCGGACCGACGCTTCCGCGGCCACCAAGAAAGTGGAAACAGATCTCAACGTCGAGCGGATGGACAGTAGACTAGCCCACCTGATCGAGGCCAAAACCGCCATGCTCCGCCGATGGAAGGGTCAAAGGCTCAATCGCAGACTCCGAAAGAAGATTTCGGAGCTCAACAAGGTCATCGAAGACCACTGCAAGGCGCTATGCCAGCAGCAGTGGGACGAGCTCTGCGAATCCATCGACGGACAGATGCGCAACGGCAAATCCTGGGGTATGCTGAAGCACCTTCTGGATGAAAGCGGCTCGAAGTCAAATCAAAGGCATACTTTGGCCCGGGCCCTTCACGAAGCCACCAGGTCTAACACGGTCGATGAACTCGTCGCAAAACTCGTACAGAAGTACCTGCCTGTCCATCGCGACGGAGATCCGTCGACCCAACTCCCGGACTACCGAGGCCCTCCACGACCCGAGCTGGATGAAGACTTCTCCATTGCCGAGGTCAGACAGGCCATCTTCGCGCTCAACCGCAAGTCTGCGCCGGGTCCGGACGGAGTGACCAACAGAATGTTGAGGAACCTCGTCCTCAACATTCTGTCGTCCTCAACAGGCTTAACGGGTACCTCGAAGACAACGAGGTTTACACCTACAACATGATCGGCTTCCGTGCCGGACTCTCAACGCAGGATGCCATGAAACTAATCAAGCATCAGATTGTGGATGGCCGTTCCAGAGACGTCAAGGCTCTGCTCGGTCTGGATCTCGAGAAGGCTTTCGACAACGTGCTCCACACCTTCATCGTCAAGACCATTTCAGACCTGGGTCTCGGTTCCAGATTCCACAACTACGTCAGCTCTTTTCTAACTGACAGGAAGGCCAAGCTTCGCATTGGAGACTTCCGCTCCGAAGATGTGCCCCTTGGAGGGCGGGGCACTCCTCAGGGCGCCGTCATCTCCCCAACATTGTTTAACATCTGTATGATTGGTCTTTCGGAGAGGTTGGCCCGCGTCGAGGACGTCAAGCACACCATTTACGCCGATGACATCACCTTATGGTGCTCCCGCGGCTGCGAGGGCAGAGTCGAAGAAGCCATGCAGGAGGCGATTGACGTGATCGAGGAGTATCTCCGCCCCACCGGACTTCGATGCTCCCCCGCCAAGTCGGAGCTGCTACTTTACAGAAAAGAGAAGGGAGGCAGACCCAAAGATTGGAAACCAGTCTCTGAAAGCAGCATCAGACTTCGCACTTGTGACGGGGGGGTGATACCCAGGGTCGACGTTATTCGGGTCCTGGGCATGTTTGTCGAATACAACGGCGGAAACGGAACAGCTCTGCGCAGGATTATCGCAAAGACGGAGAACGCTTTCCGCCTAGTTCGCAGAATCGCAAATCGGCATCGAGGCATGAAGGAAAGCAATCTTCTCAGGCTGATCAATGCCTTCGTACTCTGCCACCTCACGTACACGATTTCCATGCACAACTGGCTCAGAGCGGAGCGAGACAAGCTCAACGTTCTTATCCGCAAAATAGTCAAGAGGGCTCTCGGTCTACCCATCAGGACCCATACCGAGGATCTCTTGAAGCTGGGGGTACATAACACCGCCGAGGAGATTGCCGAAGCCCAAGAACGCACGCAACTCAGTCGCCTGGCCACCACAGCGGCAGGTAAACGAATCCTCGAAGAGCTGGGTTACCACCCTGCGGAATTCTCGATGGTCAGTACCCCGATCCCTAGGTGCATTCGAGACAAGTTCGTAGTGGCCCCTGTGCCCCGAAACGTCCATCCCGTCCACAACGAGGGCCGACGCAAGGCCAGAGCAGCCGCCATCCTCAAACAGATCAAGCGACACGACATTAGCGCAAGCTTCGTCGACGCTGCGGAGTACAGTGACGGGAAGACCTTTGCCGTCGTTGTGGTCGACTCGAGCGGAAACATTTCCAATAGCGCCTCGATTCGCACTTCAGACCCCGGAATCGCCGAGCAAGTCGCCATCGCCCTCGCCCTGCTAGACGGTCGTGGGTCCGAAATATATAGTGACTCCAAAACGGCAGTTAGGGCTTTTCAAAAGGGTTGCATCGCCAAGGAAGCTCTTCGTCTTCTTAGCGGCTCGAGTCCACATGCTCTCGCAAACCATTCAATTCACTGGTTTCCCGCACACGTAGGATCGGTCGAGGGTGCTCCCCCGAACCTCAATGAGTCTGCCCACGAGGCTGCGCGTGACTTCACCGACCGCGCTTCCTCTATAAGGGGCACTGACTCCCCTCCTATCTACGGTCACAGGGACGCTCCTGACCCGCCGTGGTTGCTCAGTGGCTATGGTGTTGGGCTGCTGAGCACGAGGTCGCGGGATCGAATCCCGGCCACGGCGGCCGCATTTCGATGGGGGCGAAATGCGAAAACACCCGTGTGCTTAGATTTAGGTGCACGTTAAAGAACCCCAGGTGGTCAAAATTTCCGGAGTCCTCCACTACGGCGTGCCTCATAATCAGAAAGTGGTTTTGGCACGTAAAACTCCAAATATTATATTATTATTAGGGACGCTCCTGCTACTCACAACGAGATTATTAAATATTTCTACATGTCCAGAAGGGTCTTTCCACCCCCTCACCCCAAGTTGAATAGGGCGCAAGCCGTTTCGCTTAGGCTCCTACAAACCAGCACATATCCGTGTCTGTCCGCTCTCCACGAGGCTTACCCCGACGTGTATCGCGACGACGCCTGCCCGTCCTGCGGCCAGACCTCCACTCTACCCCACATGCTCTGGGAGTGCGGATCGACATACCCCAAGTTCATCAAGGAGGAGTGGGACTCGCTTCTGCGTAGCCCCGCTCTAGAAAAGCAAATCCTGGCTGTCCGGCGTGCCCGCGACCGGGCCGGTGGGCTAGACCTGCCGGTCCCGACGTGGGACTAGCCGGGTGCGCGACGAGTTCGCGTCCTCGCCGGACCTACAATAAAGTTTATTCACTCACTCACTCACTCAGGAACCTCATGTTGTCGGAGGGTAGCACAGGTAAGAAAAGGATGGTGTACTTCGGCGAACTCTGCGGAGTCCTCATAGTAGATGTGTCCACAGAGGCCCTAAGCATCCGCCGCTTTGCTTTCTGGCTCAGGACAGTCACGTAGTCGTCGTCGGAGCTGTCGTCGCTCTCGGTCGAGTCTATCAGGGTAGCCTCGCTGTCGCTCGAGAGGCTGTTCCGCTTCCTTGAGGCTGCCGACGCGGGCGCCGCTACATCAGGTGGGAGTGCGGGTGGCTCCACTTCCATTCCCGTCGGGCAGGGAACAGTGATGCCCGGAAGAAAGCGAGAATTACCACAAATTACTGGTGACGGAGAACAAGCACTCAGCAATAGAATCACTTCTTCTTCTTCTTAAGGCGAAAGCCTTAAGTGGCTCATAGCCTCGGTGGTCTGGAAAACGTGGCGTGCTCTACAGAGCCATGTGAGCTTGTCTCTCGCAGACACGCGCTCGTCCTCTCGCTCTGAAGCTGCCCACAAAAAGAAAGCGGCAGATGCCTGCGATAGCGGCAATCAAGGGACAAAAATTAACTTATGAAGCAACATTGTGTCAGTGTTGCGCTAATGAAGACAAAAAGAAAGAAAGAAGAGAACTGAAGAAAGAGAGACGGCGTAGTAATAGAAAGGACATGAGTCTGTTTACCTCTAAATATGCACGATCTAAATATGCACGATCGCGCTAAACTACAGCGGTGCTACTTTAGTAATGAGTCCGCTTTTGGACAACTGTCTCTGCGTGTAGAGAGAGAGTGAGAGAGAGCTTTTTATTGAATCCTGGAGAGGCTTGCGCGGTGGCATGCCTAACGTGTTACTCCTTACGGATACGACGAGGTGAAGTTATGTGTACCGTGTACGTCACAGATACACGACACACACAGGACACGCTGCAAGACGCAACACACAAACTAAATTATACCACTGAATAGCAGAATAGACAACTGGGCTGGCTGGTTTGCTTGCATCTTGAAAGTTTTTCTAGCGCACGAACGACTTTTCGAAAAACCAGTGTCTCAATTAGATACATGTACTCATTGAGACCAGTGCTTCTTAAGAGGGTTCGTACGTTCAGCACTGCCTCGCGTTGACTTAAGCAATCAACTCGCAACGTGCTGCAGTTGTAACTTGCAACGGTGGAGGCCTTGGGTTCGCCGCTCTGGGGGACATGAATGGCGCCAGCTGTGACATTCGCTAAGAACGCAGCAAGCGGTAATATCGAAGTTGTTAAATATACTCTCTCTTCTGTCAGCTAGAGAATTTCTTCCTTTTTTTTTTGATAGCGATACGTAAGGTGTAACCTGCATGGAAATGACATTTAAGAACACTTCTACATCAACACAACGCAGAGACGCTGAATATCCATGCCCGTACGTGACACGAAGCGGCCTAAACTATACAGCGCAAATGCTTGAAGTGGCTTCTTTCCATGTTATGAAGGCTGTGCATAGCCCGAGACATGACTGTCAAGTGCCTTTCCAATTATCCGATCTGCTTTAGAGCACGCTGCACAACACATGTGCCTTCCAAACGAAGTAATGAGATGCACGTAGATGAACTAGCGGCCGCAAAGGGCATGGTCACGTCCAGTCGTTTCATTTTGTAAGATTCGTTGGCTTGCAGGGTCATGACACAACGGACGCGCGTTGATGCACAGAAGTACCGCAACATTAGAAGATGTATGTAAGAAGCAAAACGGAAAGGGTGGGCTTTCAAAGTACTCTATGGGTGAAATGTAGTTGAAGAAAGCAACAACAGTGGAACACACGAAACCGAGACAGCCTACGCTGTTCTGCATCTAATTGTTAATATCGGCAGTATGATTATATAGAAATCCGACGAAAGAAATAAGTTAGAAAGCCACGGTGATCAATCACGACAGCAATGTTTACGTCAGAGGATGACACGTTTGTGGTCTGCTCAAAAGAAGAAAAAGCACACAGGCCTAGCGCAGATTGAACGTAGGCGCGAAGAGAGCGCCATCGTGTCAGTGGTGTGCTTATCGAACTATAAGTTGACGTTTCTAGGGGCGGGCTGTGCGTCTGTCGTTCGACCGTCTTGCGGCGTCAACTCGTGGAGTGCAGTGATGATTGATTATCCATCCCTTATCGCCAAATAGCTTCCTTTGTCTTTTTCTTCGCGGCGCTCATAATCGTGCCGTATTCATGAATACGTAGGCGTTAGACCAAACCTGGTTCCTGCGTATATGGTAGGTTCCCTTATTACCTAAACGTTCGACCTGTAATGGAGATTTATACGAGCCACATAAATACCAGCTACTTTGATGCCCTGAGGCACTAGGAAAATGGCTTCCGTGGCCCGTTTCCCAAGTTCCAGCTGCCATCGCACGTCAAGGAGCAAAAGATGGAGGAAATCACTTCCATCCATTTACTTAGTGCAGGCGCTAACATAAACAAGGACACAGAATATACTCGACGAAATCTATGTCGGCGCTGCTTCATATAACGTAAGGAGCGTCCGTACCGAAGGCACCTTTCTTTATATGTCTCTTTCAGAAGCCTCTAATCTCTCACATGTTTAATGTTTACTTTCCAATATAGGTCCCTCGGAAACGGTCGCACTGACTGCACTCACTCACGATTGCACCCGTCAAGTGACGTGGGCAGTGGTGGTTTTCCCAATGCTGACGCAGACGGGGGAGAAATGATTTACAGACGGCTCAAAAATGTGAGCGCCACACGCGGTAAGGGTAGGAGTGAACGAATACTTGGGACAGCAGTCGTAATCCAAGGCACCAAGTTAATTTTGACTACGCCACCCATAGGCTAAGTTTTCACACTCTATTTTTATAGCGACCGGGCCCAGCGTGGCTGGGTGTGCAGACCACAGTCAATTTCACAAGAGGCGAACGCTGTTACCCTCTGTTGCTGGATAATCGAGCAGCACGCGAAATTGGCATTGCGCGCTGTGGAAGTCGTTGGGTATATTTAGTGCGGGCATGCGCCTGTCCCGGATACGCAAACTCTCATCCGCACCTACGTCAGCTCCCTCAAGCTGCTTGGCGCAGTAGCTACTACGTAACCGCTACAGCCTTGTTATCAAGGCAAAATAAGCTTGAATGTTTGACATCCCTGCTTCTCTGTTTTTTTTTCTTTTTCTGTCCCTATTTCTAAAAAAATTGAGCCTCATCAAAATATAGACAGTGCTGGTTGCATCTTTATTATAATTAATTCGTCGATAATAATTACGGTTACTTCAACCATTTCTCTATTGTAATATTAGTTATAAAGTATATGTAAGTACTTAGAGCGTATACATGAGCCGGCCATCACCAGAAATACAAACGAAATCGCAGGAGCCTGCTTTCGTGCATGCTCGATGCCGCAGCGATGAAGGCGCTTAAAATGCGCTACATTCGAATTTTACACGCCGTCATCAAACCGAATATATTGATGCCGCGCTAGTACGCAATCGTACTGATATTCTACAGCAAACTGAATAACGGCAGCTAAAGAACAGTTCTCGATGGGGATTAACTCGGAGATTTCGTGTTTGCGCGGAACGACGGAAGCAATGCTTTCGAACCACATTCTGCAGAACATCGCGCGGATTCTGAGCAGCTTACTCTTACGTCAAACATGCGCCTAGCGCCGCCTAACTTTCTAATTATCCTGTAATGCATTACCTTCTCATACCAAGCAAGCGTATAGTGCCCTTGTTTTGCGTACAGAAAGGTGCTGTCCAGAGAGAGAGAGAGAGAGATGGGAAAGGCAAAGAGGAAACTTATTAAACGCAAAGGTAGTAGGGCATCCTCGCACCGGTCCCCGCACGGCCCGAAGGGGACAAGCGGGCGAGTGGGGGCGCAGCGCCGCACATCGCGAGGAGGGGGTCTTCTGTGTTTGCCTCAAGATGGCTCTGCGTGTGCGCAGAGCGCAGAATAAATGTAGCGGAAACGTACTTCGCTACTCGTGTAACTGCCACTTCTGTAAGTTACATGCTCATCATTACTGATATGCACCGCAGTACAACTTTCTACGGCGCGTTTCTAAGGCAACACCGCATTCACTAGAGGCGCTTTTGAACCGCTTTGAGCCATCGAACTGGTGGTCAATAAAGAAAAAAAAAAGAACTCGTGGCTGAGTGATAGGGTCTCCGTCTCATACTCCGGAGACCGTGGTTCGATTCCCACCCAGCCCATCTTGCAAGAGAGAGTGAACTTTAATAAGCACCAGCAGTTTTGTCGGCTGGGCCTAGGCCTCCCTCTTGCAAGTTCATTTTTATTTATGAAGTGCCTCCCGCGATTTATTGGTCACGGCTAACGCTGCCGACACCGACGCTGACGACACAAGCTTTTCTGCGACACGAGCTCCTTAACGCTGTGGCATTAAAAAGTTTGGAATACCTTTACGTTGTAGCACCTCAGCACAGCGAGACCGGATGGAGAGCATGGTGTCAGCGTGTGCGATTTGTTCGCCTTCCTTTACTTGGCTTGCGGTGGCTGGTCGAAAATCGCGTGCAACGGAAGGTTAAAAAATGCCGCGAAAACAAATCCTCAGCAATGAAAAGTTGGCAGAGCGACGTCGTATACTCGTACGTGCCGAAAGGACTCGTAAACGTTATACCGCCGCGCAAAAAAAATTCTAATATATGCAAATAAGTTGTCTATTCGGAGCCGGCAGCTCCGAATAGCCAGTGCTAGAGAGATCAGTGGCAGCGATCGCTCTAACGCAGCGCTAAATATAGGTTATGCCAGATAACATCAGCCAAAGTTTTAAAAATGAAGAGAACTCCAGACGCAAGTTGAACCAAATGCATTGTGTTGGCAGTGGTCTAGAGTTACTCAGGCAGGCTATCTTTTAGTTCCCCTTAACTAACGGATTAGTTAGGTTTAATTAATCAACTTTTTAAGTATTGTCTGCAGACCCCAAGTGCGATACGCAGAGTTGTAGGGCACTTTGAGAAACCTCTAAATAAATTGTTTCCAACACGATATATCTCACGTGGTCCTTTTTTCCGCGTTCGAAAGAAAGCCACAAAATATGAGAAAATGCCACGTGACGGGGCGGTTGTGGACTGTTATTGTGCTGCTCTCAAGAGTGCGATGGATGAACAAGGTCGGCTGCAGCGAGACTGGCCCGCGAAAGAGCGTTATGTCTGGTGTAAGTATATGGCCATGTGGCTTTAATTCATGTCGGTGCAAATGCATGCTGCTGGCCGAGCGTTGCTGAAGACGTAGCTTCAGAAGCAAATATCAGAAGCGCAGTAAAGAGCACGCCAGTTGTAAGTTTCGGCAACAAACCGCAATAATAAAGTTGACATCCTAGTGCAAGCCTTGCACCTTGTTTCATAACCTTGATTATTGTCTCCGTCGTTGCAAAGCCAAACTCTACGACCGTCAGATGCGACACAAACATGGAGAATAAATATTTGCGTACAAAGGAAAAACACGCCCTATCCCAAAGTCAACAGTAAAGGTGTTGGGCGAAAAATATTGCCGCTTGTTTCATGCCTCAGTCATGCTGAAGACAAACCATAAGAAGACCGCTCAAGTCACACCGACCACAGGCTAGTCGAAGCCGTGGGCAAGACGAGGCGGTGCAAGAAGCGACGATCAGCCAGCGAGGAAATTGGATAGCGTGCCAACGGTGGTCGCACCGCAAAATTACGATTCACGGAGATCGGAAATTATAGCGTTCCCCTGACGCTGCCACAGCGTGGGCTGGCAACGCGGTGAGAGAGACACTTCCTCTCCTGTAACCTGTTATTCTTTGGTGAAGGAGGCTCCAGGCTATATTGTGATTCACGCGTCGTTCCTGTCCCTCGCTGGCCTTTGTGTATAGCTCCCTTTCTTCGCACGCCGACAGGCACACTTTAATTCGGTGCAACGCAGCATTGTCGACAATGACGATGCTTTTTGGTTATCGTGACCGCAGCGAATATCCCCGACTAGTACACTGTCCACCACTTCGTAGCCTGTATACTTTTGGGCCTGTCTTGTGCGACTGCGGTGACTGCGCTCCTTAATGGTAATACGTGGCCATCTTGAAGGCAGATGGAGTAAATATATAGTTCAAATCTTAGAAGGAAGTAAAGCGCGACGTTCTCCTTGCCTTGAAAAGGCAAGTCGTGCCATGTAGCATTTTTCTGTAACGCATGGTATCTCATTTTCAAAGTCTCTCTTAAAGCCTCTCGTAAAAGTCTATCGTAAAGTCTCTCGTAAAGTCTCTCGTAAAGTCTCTCGTAAAGTACGTTTACATCAACGGCTCAGTCACATCTGCAAGTTCAGCTGCCGGTGTGGTGATACCAACAAGACACGTCAAAATACAGCTAAAACATCACATATATAATCAACGACCACTGCTCAACTGGCAGATCTGCGTGCGGCTCTTCATTTCATTCAGGAGGAACCACCCCATGCATGGTCAGTATTCTGTCGCTCCAAGGCAGCCTACAGAGCGTACTCTCAGCACTGCGCCATGGATCACATGAGCAGCTCGTCGCAGAGATCAGAGAAGTCCATCATCGCATAGTTGACGAAGGACACGATATAATATATCAGTGGTTGCGTAGTCACTGTGACATACATGGCAATGGTCTAGCAGACATAGCTGCCCGATCTGCCCATGACGGCGTCAACTACGTTGCCATTCCTCTTTCGAGAGCCGACGCAGCGAAAGAACCTACCACACTGGCGCGTGACCTGACATTAGCTCAATGGAATTCATCCGAGTTCATAAGTGCACGCCTTCATACCCTGGACCCTAATTTACTGCTCCGTATTCCGCCCGACCTTCTACGACGTAAGTGCACCCTTCTAGTGCGTCTATGGCTTGGAGTAGCATTTCCGAATGCGTACCCCTTTCTTATCAAAATGGCGAACTGCATCTGCAGAAAAATGGCAGTAACGCCTTCAACGCGAATTCGGAGCACTGACCTAAAGCTTTGAGTTCTGATAATGGACGATTGTTCAACTGGTCCAGTACTCTGCACATCACTTGTCTCTGGGCGCTATATCGCGGGCAGACGCATATAATATGGGCGAGCGTCTCATCGCTGTTGCATGTGTCGCACGTGGGTTAAGTAAGGCGCGTGGATAGCACTGTTGCAGATATATACAAGCTACATTAATATTATATGTTTTCATTACATCTCGTTACATGCGGTTCTAGAAAACGACCCTTACGCTGACCGAAATGAAAGACGCCAGAAAGAATTAAAAGATATCGCAGTTTTGACGGAAAAGCGAAGCATTGATAGCGATAGCAAAGGGCTAGGCAACTGCACTAAGTAAGGCCCGTAGTTTTATTGGCCGTATAAATTGCAGTAAATTAACATTCTCCTACCAATTAAATTATCAAGCTTGATGTGGTGCACGCACAGGTACACATGAACAGATATCGCTCGATGACCACGAACACGCGCTGTCGCAATCATGACTGAAGAGCGCCGGCAGCGAGGAACGACCACTTCGTGCCACTTCTCGCTTCACGGCGTCTCGGAAAGTTGAGATTACGGGACCTCCAACCGTAGGCGCGTGGAAACGCAGTCCGCGTGAATACACCAGCCACCTCGGCTCGCCTTTAACCTTCGAACGCACCGCAAATGACTTTCGAGATACGGCACGGGGGCAGCGTACGCGCTCAGCCGCGAGGGCGGCCATGCGAAACCGCGGCCGGGCTAGAGGAGAGATGCGCGCTCACCTGTCCCCCCTCCTCTAGCGCGTGCTTGATCACGCGACCTACAACATTGGGCGTGCAGAATGACTACGTCCATTATGCCATCATCACTCTGGGCTCAACTTCGCCTTCTTTCCCTCGCTCCCGCAGCGAACGGTGTGCAGGGCACGGTAGTTGCTTATCGCACCCGAACTTCATACCGAACATCACAGCGACAGCGACGGTGAAAGTTCGCATGGGTTGTCCGTATAATTGCTATAGCAATCACGATTAGACCAGGGAATGCTCTCAGCTGTCTGAAATAAGTTTGCAGATTCTGCCACACGCTGCGACGAGGCGGTTGCTCCAGCTTAAGATTTAGGCGCGAGAAATTGAGAAAAGGATCTCTTTCCCCGTTATTTTCGCCGCCGGTATTCAGGCCTAGATCACAGAAGAAATAAGCATTACGCTTATTTACCATTTGTCTAGTGCTCATTCAAACAGCTGAACATTTCCTCATCCACATACAAATTCGTAACGCTGAAAAAAGAAGAGAGAGAGGATAAATGAAAAGCAGGGATGAGCCTGGCTGACTACCCTGCACTGGAGGTAGGAAAAAGTTGACGTAAACATCAAGAGAAGTAGGTAAAGTCATCTGTGGTTATCGCCAACGCAGTAACAGTTCACTGCACTGTATCACATGCGGTCACTCAGTCCTGCAGCCTCCGAAAATCGCAGCAGTGCTTTTTTGGCCTTTTGTAGCTGCGATATACGAGTACATGGTGGATATATGTTGTTCAAGGTAAATGGTTTATTGTCTAACTAATTTAGAACTGTTTAAATATCATGTCTTTCATTTTCAAAAGATGGGTAGTGGCACAGGGGGTGTTCTATGGTCTCCTCGACACCACAGACATTACACCTGACGCTATCGCCCATTCCAATGAAAAATGAATATGCATTGGTGAATTTCTATTTAAAAAAAAGCCAATTCAATTCCTTCGGTGAGGGCAAACACCGCATTCTGAATGTGCAATTCACCGCTGCCTTTGTTGGGGAAGTATAGAAACTAGCACAGTTGCAGCAGCAATATATATATATATATATATATATATATATATATATATATATATATATATATATATATATATATATATATATATATATATATATATATATATATATATATATATATATATATATATATATATATATATTGTACTGAAGGCACTTGGCAGTGGGCATGGTGCCAGTGGATGAGAAGAAGACGACGTGAAGTGCTTGCTTCCCCGTTACGATATAGCGCCGATCTGTTTAAGCCTAGCGCTACAACCTATAACTAGCGACCTTTCTGCTAGGCGAACACCCCCGTTGCATTTGGTGGAGCTGCTGGGTTTACCTTCGACATCCTGGAACTCCGCAGCCGAACGCTATCACCAGCTGTTGCAATGGATGAACCGGGACCATCCCCGGCTGCTGCTCCCGTGCCCCCCGCCATCGTCTGTTCTGGCGTCATCCGGCAGCGCGATCCGGCTATATTTAGCGGCACAGACGACCACGACGTGGAAGACTGGCTCGCCGAATATTACCGTGTAAGCGCCTATGATAGGTGGGACGACCGCGCCAAGCTGACAAACGTCATCTTTTATTTGACTGACGTGGCCAACCTATGGTTCCGCAATCATGAAGCCGATCTTACCACCTGGTCGGCTTTCACGGCAACTTTGGCAGAGGTCTTCGGCCGTCCCGCCGTTCGCCGGCTTCGCGCTGAGCAGCGCTTGCGTGGTCGAGCTCAACGCCAGGAGGAGACCTTCACTAGTTATATTGAAGACGTGCTCTCGCTATGCAAGCGCGTCAACTCGTCTATGGACGAAGCTGACAAGATCAGGCACGTCATGAAAGGCATCGATGACCAAGCCTTCCAGATGCTTATCGCGAAGAGTCCGCGGACGATTTCCGAGGTCGTACAGCTCTGTCAGCAGTACGACGAGCTGCGCAAGCAGCGTGCATCAACTCGCGCTGCTCAGCAGGACACCACGGATCTATCTCCGTTGGATTTCGGCCACAATGCTACCGACATCTCTGCTTTAATGCCGGAGCTAAAGCAGTTCATCCGTCAGGAAGTGGCCCGCCAACTTTCTCTGGCGAACAGCACACCCGAGCCGTTGACAGCCTTGGCTCCATCGCTTCGCCACGTCATTCAGACCCAAGTTGCCGCGGCGCTGCCATCTGCCCCTCCTCCGCAGCCTGCAGCTGGACCACTCACTTACGCTGACGTTGTCGCCCGGCCTTACGCTCCTCCGGCTCCTGATGCCTACCGGGCCACTGCCACCTTCCATGTGCCGCCGCCACCTTCACGCCCGATGGTCGTCCCTAACTCGGCCGCTGGAGCCCCTGTCGTCAACCCGTGGCGAACACCTGATAACCGGCCAATATGTTATTCATGCCATTTTCCGGGCCACGTAGCACGATTCTGCCGCCGTCGCAGCCCCCGTTTACCTGACAGTGGGAGTGCCTCAAGCTACAGGTCTGCTCGACTTCCGCGTCAGGACCACTCTAACCTTCCTCCGGACACCTCTTACAGTCGCCTCCCCTTCGATTCACGCCGGTCGCCTTCCCCACGTCGCCGATCCATTTCCCCGATGGTTCGCCGACCCAGCCCAGCCCGAGAGGAAAACTAGCAGTCGCAGTTCCAGAGGCAAGAACTGCGTTTCCGTCGAACATTTTAAGGCCTCATTCTGCGCCGGCGAACGAAATTGAACTGTCCGTAGACGGCGTCACCGTACACGCACTTATCGACACCGGAGCCGCCGTTTCTATTATTAGTGAGAAGCTCTGCCGAAATTTGAACAAAGTGACCATTCCCCTTACTTCTCTTTCTCTGCGTACGGCAACCTCGCATCGCGTTCAGCCTTCAGCGTCGTGCACAGCCCGGGTTGTCATTCAAAGCGTTCTGCATGTTATCGAATTTGTCGTCCTGCCTCGTTCCTCGCACGACGTTATTCTTGGTTGGAATTTCCTATCTGTGAATCAAGCTCTTATCGACTGCGCTCGTTGCGAACTTACGTTATCAGTGCCGTGTTTTGACCCTGACGACTATTATTCTCCTAAAGTTGTTGCCGCCTGTGACATCGATATTGCACCTTTCTCCGCTGCTCTGGTTCCTGTGTTATGTAGCTCTGCTGCGAACTCATCTGTCCTGTTTACGCCGTCGACCACTTGCGCGCGCCGCCGGAACTTTCTGCTTCCGTTTGCTGTCGTCACTTTTTGCGAAGGTTCTGCTGCCCTTTACGTGTGCAATCCGTCCGCCTGCCCATCATCCCTACTCCGCGGCGAGTGCCTGGGTACAGCTGAAGCTTTTGATAGCATTCTCCCGGCCACCATGTTTGGTGATACGGCATCACTTCCGATTTGTGCCGTAACTCCTGCCGCCGCGACCGATGCCCCTGTAGACGTCTTCGCTCGTTCCGTCGACGCAGAACTCACACCTGCGCAGCACACCGAAATCATCAAGCTCCTCCAGCGTTTTCGTGCCTCATTTGACATTGGCAAACCATCCTTGGGCCGGGCGTCCGCAGTCGTTCACCGTATCGACACCGGCCAACAAACACCATTGCGCCAGCGTCCGTATCGTGTGTCGGCCGCTGAACGCCGTGTCATCGACGAGCACGTTGACGACATGCTGGAGCGTGGCATCATCCAGCCCTCTAACAGTCCCTGGGCATCTCCGGTTGTCCTTGTTAAAAAGAAAGACGGCTCCATTCGGTTCTGCGTCGACTATCGCCGCCTTAACCGAATAACGCGCAAAGATGTATATCCTCTGCCGCGCATCGACGATGCCTTGGACAGTCTGCAGGGAGCGGAATTCTTTTCCTCGCTGGATCTACGCTCCGGGTATTGGCAAGTGCCCATGGCGGAGGCTGATCGCCAAAAGACAGCCTTTGTAACTCCTGATGGCCTATATGAATTCACCGTCATGCCGTTCGGCCTCTGCAACGCGCCTGCCACTTTCGAGCGAATGATGGATAGCATTCTTCGAGGGCTGAAGTGGAAAACGTGCCTCTGTTATTTGGATGACATTGTGGTTTTTTCCACCGACTTTGCGACGCACCTCCGCCGCCTCGAGCAAGTGCTTGCGTGCCTCTCCACTGCAGGACTGCAACTAAATTTGAAGAAATGCCACTTCGGCGCTCGCACGCTTACTATTCTCGGTCATGTAGTTTCCAAAGACGGTATCCTCCCGGACCCCACGAAACTTAGCGCCGTAACCGAGTTCCCCAAACCAACCACCATGAAAGAGCTTCGCAGTTTCATCGGCTTGTGCTCATATTTCCGGCGCTTCATCCGTAACTTTGCCTCTATCATCGCCCCCTTGACGCAGCTTCTCACCGGCAGTTCTGACCTATCAGCCTGGTCCCCGGCATGCGACGACGCATTCCAAGAACTGCGACGCGTTCTCACCTCTCCTCCGGTACTGCGACACTTCGACCCATCTGCACCAACTGAGATCCATACGGACGCTAGCGGTGTCGGGCTCGGCGCTGTTCTTGCGCAACGCAAGGATGGCTTCGAAGAGTACGTCGTCGCGTATGCCAGCCGCACCCTTACCAAAGCCGAGGCGAACTACTCGGTTACTGAAAAGGAATGTCTGGCCATCGTTTGGGCAATCGGAAAATTTCGTCCTTATGTGTACGGGCGTCCATTTGACATCGTGACCGACCATCATGCCCTATGCTGGTTATCTTCCTTAAAAGATCCAACTGGTCGGCTCGCCCGCTGGGCATTGCGCCTGCAAGAGTACGACATCCGCGTTGTTTATCGCTCCGGCCGAAAACATTCAGACGCAGACGCTCTATCCCGGTCACCCCTGCCCTCCAGTCCTGTCCACTCGTCTATTTCCACACATGGAGCCTTCGCCCTCAACATTACCGACAGGCCATCAGAGCAGCGCAAGGACCCATGGATCTCTTCGCTTCTTGACTTCCTGTCTAGCCAGTCGCCAGCGCCAATTTCTCGGACGCTCCGCCGTCAAGCAGCGCACTTCATCATTCGGGATAACCTGCTGTACCGCCGCAACTACAATTCGAGCGGTCGCAAGTGGTTGCTTGTTATACCCCGACACCTGCGCCCTGACATCTGCGCCACGTACCACGACGATCCCCAATGCGGCCACGCTGGTGTCTTAAAGACATACTCTCGCATCCAGCTTCGGTACTACTGGCGCGGTATGTACCGCTTCGTTCGCCAGTACGTCCGGTCCTGCCTCATATGCCAACGACGCAAGACGCCACCTCAACATGCCACCGGCCCCTTGCAACCTTTACCATGCCCCGCGCGCGCGTTCGACCGCGTCGGCATTGACCTATACGGTCCGCTTCCCAACACTCCAAGCGGCAACCGCTGGGTTATTGTCGCTATCGACTACCTCACGCGGTACGCCGAAACTTCAGCCCTAGCATCTGCCACAGCAAAAGACGTCGCCAGTTTTCTCCTTCGAAACCTGATTTTACGCCATGGAGCACCTAGAGAATTACTGAGCGACCGCGGTCGCGTTTTTCTCTCCGACGTCATTGCGGCATTGCTAAAGGAGTGTCGCATCATTCACCGCACCACCACGGCATATCATCCTCAAACTAATGGGATGACAGAGCGTTTCAACCGCACCCTTGGCGACATGTTGGCCATGTATGCTTCATCTGACCACTCGAATTGGGATCGCATTCTGCCTTTCGTCACCTACGCTTACAACACCGCCAAGCAAAGCACCACTGGGTTCTCCCCTTTCTTTCTCCTTTACGGACACGAACCTTCATGCACTATGGACACGATTCTGCCTTACCGACCAGATGCTTCGGAGTGCACGACTGTTTCTAGAGCGGCTGCTTACGCCGAAGAATGTCGCCAGCTCGCTCGTTCGTTGACATCCCAGGACCAGTGGCGCCAAAAGCATCGCCATGATTCATCTACTGCGGCTACGTGCTTTGCTCCTGGCTCGCTGGTCTGGTTGTGGGTGCCCTCTACTCCTCCAGGCCTTTCCTCTAAGCTGCTCTCCAAGTACCACGGTCCTTATAGGGTACTGAAAAAAACATCCGCGGTCAACTACCTCATCGAGCCAACGGAAGCGCCTTCCGACCAGCGTCGTCGCGGCCAGGAAATTGTGCACGTCTCCCGGCTCAAGCAGTGCCATGACCCCCCTGTGTTTTCCTGCCCTTAGGTCGCCAGGATGGCTACTCTTTCGGTGGGGAGTGATTGTACTGAAGGCACTTGGCAGTGGGCATGGTGCCAGTGGATGAGAAGAAGACGACGTGAAGTGCTTGCTTCCCCGTTACGATATAGCGCCGATCTGTTTAAGCCTAGCGCTACAACCTATAACTAGCGACCTTTCTGCTAGGCGAACACCCCCGTTGCAATATATATATATATATATATATATATATATATATATATATATATATATATATATATATATATATATATATATATATATATATATATATATATATGGATACCTTAGTAACTTGCGATTCGCTGATGATATTGCCTTGCTTAGTAACTCAGGGGACCAATTGCAATGCATGCTCAATGACCTGGAGAAGCAAAGCAGAAGAGTGGGTCTAAAAATTAATCTGCAGAAAACTAAAGTAATGTTTAACAGTCTCGGAAGAGAACAGCAATTTACAATTGGTAGCGAGGCACTGGAAGTGGTAAGGGAATACATCTACTTAAGGCAGGTAGTGACGGCGGATCCGGATCATGAGACGGAAATAATCAGAAGAATAAGAATGGGCTGGGGTGCGTTTGGCAGGCATTCTCAGATCATGAACAGCAGGTTGCCATTATCCCTCAAGAGAAAAGTCTATAATAGCTGTGTCTTACCAGTACTCACCTACGGGGCAGAAACCTGGAGGCTTACGAAAAGGGTTCTACTCAAATTGAGGACGACACAACGAGCTATGGAAAGAAGAATGATAGGTGTAACGTTAAGGGATAAGAAAAGAGCAGATTGGGTGAGGGAACAAACGCGAGTTAATGACATCTTAGTTGAAATCAAGAAAAAGAAATGGGCATGGGCAGGGCATGTAATGAGGAGGGAAGATAACCGATGGTCATTAAGGGTTACGGACTGGATTCCAAGGGAAGGGAAGCGTAGCAGGGGGCGGCAGAAAGTTAGGTGGGCGGATGAGATTAAGAAGTTTGCAGGGACGGCATGGCCACAATTAGTACATGACCGGGGTTGTTGGAGAAATATGGGAGAGGCCTTTGCCCTGCAGTGGGCGTAACCAGGCTGATGATGGTGATGATGATGATATATATATAGAAAGATAGAGAGAGGGAGGGGAGGGAGGTTCCAGGACTGAGCTTGTTTGGGTAGGCGACACTCTAGAGTTCTAGAGGTAGGAAAGGAGCGCAAAATATACTGGCCTGGATGTTTCTCTGAAAATTTTCATCTATTTCTTCAAAAATCACCTGTCGCAGATTGCACAATTGTAATCCTTGAGCTGAATCGCTCAAACAGGCGGGCATTATTTCATGAAAAATCGAAATGCATAAATCACCAATTAACAGAAATCAACTAATTATGATAGTAACTAATTATCTTATGACACATATTGCGATTGACAAATTGTAGCCGGACAGTTCTCAAAGTGAATCCATTTAGGACGAATTCTCAGGATGACACAAGTTCCGAGATATTAATGCCCCAATTTTGCTGAAACACACAGTGGCGGTGAAGTTACGTTTGTGCTTTAATGCACAAAACGGCTTTTTTGTTTAAAAGAAAGCAAGTTGAACGACAATGCGTTTTTAACACAAGTTTGATCACGGATATGCCAGAAATGGTGTCAACCACTTCAAGTGAAGTTTTGTTAAATATCAAATTGCACATTTCCATTCCTCGTGCACCTAACGTTCCCCTCTTCGAGGGGGCCTGCTCAAGGACAAGAGATTTTCTATCTGCCACATACATTTCTTTAAATTGCTTAATGTCTTCGCAGAAACACCTAGCATATACGAGGCGAGAATACAAACTTAAGATTCACTTGAAACATAAATGAACAGGAATGTTCGTCATTGCCTGTCGAAGGCTGTCATTCAGTCCGGCTGCAGTCCGTACTTCCGAAGCAGCAGAAGCGTTCTTGTGGCTTTCAACCATAGCGATGTGCTAGAATGGTCAGAAAAGTGATCTTTGAATGTTCTCATCTCATGAAGTGGCTCTAGGATTACTGCTTAGCGTCAGTGAGGGCTTGTATATATCCTCGTCGCTTGGCAGCAAAATTGGGTGGTATGCTTTGACACTGCCTGCATTCAAGACCGGCAGATTTCAGTTGTTCTCAAGGTCACGCTGACCAAAAGCAAAGCTCCCTTGTGAAACGCTTGATCTCTTAATCTTATAATTTGGAACAAAAGTTGCAAACAACCAAAAACCTAACTAGCGAAACTTGAAAATAACTAGCGACGCTCCTCATGCGATGCACTTGTCCTCATTAAACAAGGTGGCTGTTGAAAA